>NC_138655.1:67183030-67423593 GCF_964273445.1 Streptopelia decaocto
ATCCTACTTAAATTTACTTTTATGGGAAATTAGTAATGGACTCTTGATTTAGCCAACAGAAAGAAAAATAAAAAAAAATCTCACAGTTACATTTTGGACTACGTTATACCATAGCCTCTGGAGACATCCTTAAGTGATATGACATTGCTTTGTGTAGTTTTTTGGATCCCACTACAGCCCTGAAAATGAGTGCCTTCTATCCGTAAAAGGTGACTATGGGAAGCAGCATTGCGAATGTTCCTTACTGGTGGATGTTAGAGGCTCCTCAAGGAAAAATGTTGGCTCTGGAGCCAAAGCCTACAGCACAGCATCACTTCCCTCTTCATGGCATGCCACAGTGTGTCTCCAGAGCTCTTCTTGAGGTCTGACCAGTTTGTCACCTGATACACTGTATTCTAGCAAGGTCTGAGCAACCCTGCAGTAAGCAAAGAAGCCCTCTGCGACAGCACTGCACCAAGCACCCAGAGCTCTGAGTCAGGTATTGGGAATTACTTCTTTTTACTTGGGGGATAAGTAACTCGTTTTTTATGCCTTCTAGACAAAGTGATAACATTTACTAATGAAAGCTAATGCACCTCCAAGCTTTTGCTGAACATATCAGGAAACGTGCAATGGGCTCGAGGCACAATGTTAAACGCCATCTCTTATTTATGAGGTGACACACCGCAGGTTTTGTGCCCCTCCACTCGTTAGTGCATGAAGGCCTGTGCGATGACATTCACTTGACCTCTCTGGAGTAGCCACCACCAGGACTGGCACCACAGACTGGCTTCTCTGTGCTGTGAAAGCACAAGGATGGATGCCTGCTTAGGATCCCACTGGGCTGGAAGGTAATGTCCAGAGCTTTCTGCAGTGCATTCTGCAATTGTAATCTCCAACCTCAGAACTACAGAGCATGTGGCCTCCAGTGTGACAAAAACTATAACTAACTACATCTGCACAGGTGGAGCTATAGACAGAAAACTACAAACCAAAATTTGTGAAGTACATTTGCAGGAACACATACCTGGTAGCAGCAGGTTGTTGTGGTGTTGAAAGATACTTGGTAGAATACGAGCTGGCAGCAAAAATGTTCACAGTGATTTTGATCTGCCTACACAGATGCTGACAGACCCCAGAGTGGGGAAATCTACACAAGTGGAATATCATGTTCAGGACATCTCATTGACAAACTGGAGTGAGACCACAGAAGTGCAACAAACAGTGAGCATCACTTTGGAGGGACTAATGTACAAGGGAAGATCCTGGTCACCTTGTCTGCCTGCATAAGGCAAGCTGTAGCCTGATGTGAAACTGAATATTCATTTGAACTGGGAGATGGATTTCAGACTAAAAAATATTACAAAATTGTCTTTGAAATTGTACATGGACTCTGTGCAACAATGTATGAACAGTTGTTCTAGAAATTAACCCCCACCTCATTGAAAACAAAATGCAAACTTCAGTTGTTACAATTTCAACTCATTAAATCATACTAAACATCTGTGAGCTAACTGAAGAGACGATTACTAATGTTGACCCTAAATACTCACAGGCTTAAAGCTGATACAGAATCACAGAATTTCAGGGACTGGAAGGGACCTCAAAAGATCATCTAATCCAATCCCCCTGCCAGAGCAGGAACACCTAGATGAGGCTACACAGGAAGGCATCCAGGCAGGTCTTGAATGTCTCCAGAGCAGGAGACTCCACAACTCCCCTGGGCAACCTGTTCCAGTGTTCTGTCACCCTCACTGAGAAGAAATTTCTTCTCATATTTAAGTGGAACCTCTTGTGTTCCAGTTTGTACCCTTTACCCCTTGTCTTACCATTGGTTGTCACCAAGAAGAGCATGGCTCCATCCTCGTGACACTCACCCTTTATATATTTGTAAACATTAATAAGGTCTCCCCTCAGTCCTCTCTTCTCCAAGCTAAAGAGCCCCAGCTCCCTCAGCCTTTCCTCATAAGGGAGATGCTCCACTCCTTTGATTATCTTTGTTGCCCTGCGCTGGACTCTCCAGCAGTTCCCTGTCCTTCTTGAACTGAGGGGGCCTGAAGGGCCCTGACCTCCTAACTAGCTCTTTGACAGAATAAGAAGATTCTAAACTGTGCTTGGGGCTTCTCAGTGGGCATTTGTAATGTTGTCAGCAACTAGTCTGAACTCTGGACACTGAAGTGGGTAGTTTTCCAAAGAAAGCAGCACAAGTGCTGCATGCAGAAGTAATACGACCTTTCAACTTATATTTGGTATTTTCTTCTATATACCCCTAGGGATGGTGCTAGTCACTTTAGTCAGGAGCTGAATATGTAGAGACTAGTAAAAGAAAACTGGGCTGAGGGAAAAAGTGAATCCTCTAAACTAGTAATCATGCAAGAGAATAGAAGTTTTTTAAGTGATACAGTGATCCACAAAAAGGTAATCAATTATTGGATGAAAATCTATAAAAAAGCATAAATATATATATTTTTTAAAAAAAAAAGGCAGGCCTCATTTTCATAAGCAGAAGTATTCTGAAAAATCACCACATATTCCTACTTCAGTAAATTACTATTTGTCTTTTAGTTAGCTTTTTACTATGAAAATACAATCATCCTTTGTTAGAGTTTGTCATTTAATATAATACCAAACTACCATGGTGTCCTAACAGCTGTTTACACTTCTGCAGTTGGTGAGTTTTAAGGACAAGTTTTAAAAGTGTGTAACAGGTGGTGTTATGTTGCTGTATTCTTTCGTATTAATTTTCATGTCAGTTATATTTGATGTGAGTGCTCAGTTATATTTTGAATAAAAAGTTACTTTGTAAAATAAAATGATAGCACACACAATGTTTTAAAAGTAAGCTATTTTTTAAGAAGTTCTGAAGTCAAAAAGGAAACTTTCTTGACAAACCCAAAGGACCAGTAGAACAAACAACCTAACTTTTAGAAGAAAGGTTTATCGTGTGATTTTAATATAACTTGTTGTCTTCTGACTAGCTTGAAAACATTTGTAGTATGCAAGTTTAAACTGTTTGAAGTTAATATTCTTCTACTCAATCAGGTTTTACATGTTCTTGTTACAATATCATTAAATTTGTAAGGTGGTGGGTGTTTTTGGTTTGGTTTGTTTGGTTTGGTTTTATGGGGAGAAAAGATCAGTAATCAGCAGAGTTTTCAACGGCAAGCAAATTGAGGAAGTTGTTAAACAAGCAGGTAGAAAAGCCCCATTCTAGAAGGTTTAAAAAGTAGTCTACTGCATTCTACATCTTTTATTAGATTTCTTTCATTTTGATCAGAATGAGCCTAGATTTAGCCCCTTTAGAAATGACAAGCAAATGATAACCTACCATCTGATGAATGGAATAATTTTCTGCCTCCTCAGAGAAAGGAAATGGTGTTGAAAACTTCCAAATACTTGTAATTTTCATAAATGGAAGAAGTTGGTGGGCTTTTGCTGAAAACAACTGAAGTGATTATTTATCTGAAAATTTGTGTATTTATTTTGTTTTGTTTTAATTCAAATATTCTGAACACGCTCCCTCTGGAAATACCTTCTGATGTGAGAAACTGATTAGAGAATGAGGTACCTATTTCAGAAAGCATCCTTAATTCCAACCAGCAGTGCAAGACCCCATCAAAATGTAAATTTGATCCTCAACTTGGATATCCTTCTGTTTCTTCCTCACAAATGAGAGACACAGTTGTGATCTTCTACAGGAAGTGCTTCTTCAGAAACTGTCCAGCTTTCTATACTAATATTTTTACAGGATTAATTTAGTTCTGACATAAGAGTGAAGTGGAGGAATAGTATTTCTGTCACTTTCTACACCATACAAATTATTTTCAGGAGGAAAAAAGGGAAACAAAAAGCAATAAATACAAATGAATACAACACATGTCCAGCCATTAGTGGAAATCCTCTAATTTCATAACTAACACTAATCCTTAATTAAAGGATTGTATTTGCAATATTGTAAATGTAGCTATGTAATCATAGCATTTTGCAGCCAAGTATCATAGTTATTTTTCCCTCTCTCATATACAGATGACCTTCAACTGAGATACAAGCAGAAAACTGCATTTATATATATATATATATATATATAAAAGCTTATGAACAAAAGGTCTTTCCTTGGTTTTCTTTTTCACAGGACCCATGCATTTAAAATATGGTAGACTTCATTTCATTTTATGCTGACTGGGGTGTTTACTATTGTCATGTTATTAACCTCACTTTAAGAAGTCTTTTATAACATCAGTATTAGAGTTTATTACTAGTCTTAGCTGTGATATACAGTTCATGGCCTTATTAAAGGATGTGTCCTGCCCTTGGAATTTCCTGGAATCAGGTAAATAATATAGAAGGGTGTTGCAGAGAAAGAAAAAAAAAAAAAAAAAAAAAGAGGCAAAAAAACCCTGCACACTTTTCACACTTTTCTCTCTTTAAACAGTCAAATAAAACCACAGGCACAGGGGTTTCTTTGGTCTTCTCTGTACAAAGAGAACTTCGAGGAGGTTTTGACTTCTCGGAAAATTAATAATGGGAAACAAGCCCTTTATAATTAAAACCTGGCCCACGAAGTCAACAAATGACAAGTATTGCCTATTGTTTGTCCATTTTATGTGAGTTTGTTTGTGTCAGGTCTGTTTTCCATGGATAAATTACCACCTAACACCTCAGAGTTGTCACATGCTTCTACCCTCATTTTGGCCAGATAAACCAATGGGGAATGTATTACTTTTTTACTATATGCTAAAGGAGAAAGAGAAGAAACTTTCTGGACGTCCAAATTCACAATTATTGAGTTCAAGTAATTTTTTAATAGTGTAAAATAGTCACAAAACTTGAAAAAGTAGTTTTGTTTGTATCTTGAGAAACTCACTGAGTAACAAGGCTGAGAAGCTTTGAGATCTCTGTGACCCTTATAGATGATTCCAGCCTCTCCCATCATAAAGAGCAAACAGTGAGAAGGTTTGGTACTCAAAGCCATCTGTGGAGATACCTCTAAGAGCAGGGCTTAATCTCCTCACCATGAATTACCGACAGCTTTCTATATTCTTCATTTTACATACCAGATTCCACTGCAGATGCCAGAATCTCTACATGCTCTGCACTTAAAAGAACTGGTAGAAGAATCATAGAACATCCTGAGTTGGAAGGGACCCATAAGGATCATCGAGTCCAAGTCCTGCATGTGACAACCCCACAGTTCACACCATGTGTCTGAGGGCATTGTCCAGTCTCTTTTTGAACACTGTCAGGCTTGGGGCTGTGACACCTCCCTGGGGAGCCTGTTCCAGTGCTCCACCACCCTCTGGGGGAAGAACCTTTTCCTGATGTCCAACCTAAACCTTCCCTGGCTCATCTTCCTGCCATTCCCTCAGGTTCTGTCATTGGTCACCAGAGAGAAGAGATCAATGCCTGCCCCTCCTCCTCCTCTTGTGAGGAAGCTGTAGACCACAATGAGGTCTCCCCTCAGTCTCCTTCAGACTGAACAAACCAAGTGACTTTAGCTGCTCTTCAAATGGCTTCCTCTCTAAACCCTTCACCAACTTTGTGGCCCCACTTCTGGACACTCTCTAGTAGCCTAATATGTTTTTTATCCTGTGGTGCTCAGAACTGCACACAGTGCTCCAGGTGAGGCCGCACCAGTGCAGAGCAGAGCGGGACAGTCACCTCCATCACCCAGCTGGCAATGCTGTGCTTGATGCACCCAGGACACGGTTGCCCCTCTTGGCTGTGAGGACACACTGTTGGCTCATGTTCAACCTGCCATTGACCAGAACTTCAAGTCTGAGCAACACGGTCTGCCTCTAATTATTTGTCCCAACCTAGATAAGCAGTTTTCCTGCAGTTTTCTCCAGGAAACATTTCTATTTTGACTGTAGAGAAAATTTACTTCTGCAAACTGCTGAGATTTGCTTCTCCTGGATGTTTTCTAGCTGCACTTATTCAAAATGGCCATCATGCATGAAAACATTCCCATATATTTTTAATACTGTCCCTTTACTATTTGGCTTTAATCCAATGCCTTTAATCTTTCTACAAAGCTATAAGGATATTATATAAGGGTCATATATGAATCTAGCCTGCTCTAAGGAATCACATTTCTTAAGGCTTGTTGTCTAGTTAAAATCAAACGTAACACATACAGAGCAGAACTGTTGGGTTAGTGCTCTATTTAAGTACTTTTCAGCCTGTAGCATCTGGACTTTATACATTCTTACACTCTGATTCTGAAGCATGAAATACATATCCTCTCCATTACTGTGTTCAGTTCTGATAGTGCCTGTGCCTCATCCATCTCTGATGCAATCCCTCCAGACCACATATTGCAAGCATTGAGGTTTTTGGTAATTGGTGCACATAGCAGTAAGATACCCCAGATGCATTGTGAGACATACATAAATTAGATAACTTCTGTTATAAAAGGCTACTGTTAAGACACGGTTCTTTGGAGCTTTTCCCAGGAATGAGGAGACCTCTGGACCATCTAGATCTGACAAAACACTGAGATCAGATGTATGTAGAGGAAAACAAATAGCAAGAAAAGTTCACTTTGTAGCAATGTGTCTTGCAATTCCTCCACCAAAGACGTCAACTTTTACCCCTTGCTTTCCCCTTACATGCTCCCTATGACAATTTTATAATGACCAGCCAGGAATGAACCGAGCAAAATTAGCAAGTGTCAGTGAAGGCTTACATAGTTCTGGTTTCATAGGACATTCAGCAATGACCTGCACACCTGCATATGTCACAAACCTTGGTGCAGGTCAAACAGTTCATTGCAGCACCAGAGGGGAATTACCGTTTTCCAGTGCTTATGCTACCTGCCACAGAAAACATGACCACCTATAATGATGTCTTTGTGACTCTCCTGTTCCCGTGCAAACTACAAGCTAGTCAAGGGCACCACACAAGTAGTGGAATGTCCAAAACTGCTCAGTTTTCTTTTTTCTCTAGCTATATCAACTGGTGTAAGAAGACACTGCTTCTTTCTGTTCCTTTTTGCATTTCTTCAGAAAAATATCACTATAAATAATGAAGAGTAACAAAAGCAAAATAAAAAACCTCACCCTTCACAGCAACCAGAAACAGATTTATTGGGTTGTGTGGTATCTTTTATTTAACTAATTGATATAGTTTGAAAAATAAGATTTTTTTGGGCTCATGTCTTCTCCAGTCCTTGAAGACAAACCTCAAAGACTTGTACACTTGACAGTTTGACCAGCTTTCCTAATCATACTGACAAGTGTTAAAATATATTGCTTCTCTTTAAAAATATTATTCTGCCTGTGTCATTTAACCATTACAACTACGGTAAAGTAGTGGAGCTTACAATGACATTTATAAAGTATGGAAAGTGTTCCAAAATACTGTAATGAAATAATAACTTAGCATTCTGGTGTGGTAGTTTTTGTTTTCTTTTGTTAAGTGCCAGCTAGTGTTGTTGAATGGCAACATCTTGACTCTCTTATTTTACCATACTTTCCTCTTTTAAACACATGTAACGTTGTAGAATAAAAAAAGGCTCTCTTTCAAAAAAAAAAAAAAAAAGAAATTCAACTTCTGAAGATTCCCAGTAAAAGACCTGTAGGTTCACATTTGAAACAAAAGTAAAAGGTTTCATCTGGATCTGAAATGCTCAAACAAAGAGGGAAATTATACCAGTAAAACCCTGAGTGCTAGTATGTGTTGTCTTCTAAAGAGTGCCAATACAAACAATAAAAGATTCTTAATATAACAGTAACTTTTTTTTAAACACGGGTGACAAATAAGCACAATCTCCACTGATTAATCCAAAAACATGTCAGCCACAATTCAGATCTCAGCTGGTGTGATATCAAAGAAATATCCTATTCACTGAAAAATACATATACTGCACATGAATTTCTATTGAATGTGATACTCTCATTTCAAGCTTGATTGTCAACTTCATGATTATCAACTCCATGAGTCCATGGTGGACTTCAATTAAAAAAAGAGGAAGGTTATATTACTTTGTCTGAACACAGCCATATTTTGTGATGTATTCAGGGCTTATGCTAAAAATTAATGATCTACAGAGAATATTCTGTTAAACCAATTTTCTGTTTGTATATCTTAGTATCTAATAAAAATATCAGTTGAGAGGATCACATGAATTAAATAGAGGTGGAAAGAAAAGTTATTTTCAGTTAAGGATATAAAAAGGTAGTAGAAATCATAGTTTGCAGAATTACCTCAGTTATGGTAAAGACAGGACAATTAAAAACCAAAACAAAACCAGCCAAATAAACAAAACTAAAACAAAAAACCCATTTCATTTTATATGAAATGCTATAGCAGGACTAAGATTTTTTTTCCTTACAATTAAGTGGCATTCAAACTCCACTGTAATTTTTAAAATCAGTCTTTAATTTAGAGTAAAACAGTGATTTTTTTAATATAGAAAGAAAGACTACAATTAGCCAATTAAAAGTGGTGGGCCAGACAGCTTTAATTTGCTCATGAAACTAGGTACAGAGACAGAATGAAAAACTAGAAAGGTGACTCCAAAGCTGAAAATTGTCCCACAGTGGAACACACCACAGTCAAGTGTAACAGTTTTGAGAGTAGCTGTTCCTTTCAAAGCAACAGTGACATATCTTCATACGCTAAAATAAATATATGGTCTTCTCAGCTGCAAAATGTCTTTTATTGCTCTGGGCTCTTACATAAGGAAAGGAGCTCTTTTTATTTATATCTGAAGGTGCACAACGTCTGGAGCATCTCGGGTGCAATTTATATGACTTAAGGATAAAAAGAACTTATCCTGCTGGTAAACTGAAAGTAATTCCATTAGCTCAAGTGGTTTGCATCAGCAGAATGAGAAATGCTCTCACCATCAGTGGATTTTGTAACAGCTGAGGTGAAAGCAAAGTATGATGTGGTTTTCTGTCTTAAAACACATTTCTGTTTTGCTGGATTTCTACCGATGCTCTGTGATGAACCTTTGTCAACCATGTAAATGTTAGAATTGCAGCAATGAAGCAAACAATTTTTGTCTTCATCAGCGTACAGAAATATGGTACCATTTAAACCTATCAAGGAAACATTTCTCATTCTCCCACTCTCTGAAACCATACTGTAACAACATTCAGCAGTGGTTCTGCTGCTTTAATCCTTGTTTTGCAGTCTCATTTCACACACTACTGCCACTTTCAAGATGGGTCTCCTGTGAATTCAATTTTAAAAGTCAGTCTAAACCCCTCCCTTCATATACGATATTCCATAGTGCAGGTTATGGAAGAAACATAAAGTGTAAATGTAAAATAACAAAATAATTAACATATGCATTGTCAGTCAATACATTACCATAGTATTCTAACAGTATCTCATAAATGCAACAACAATGTAACAACAACTTCATATCCTAACACATCATGCCAAGTTTTCAGCTTGTATGTGTTACTAGAGCTGTATTATGGCCAAGAGAAATGCATTTAGAATAATCGGCCCATCAGATGGACTTTTCTCTAAAATAGTATACATGCAGTAGACATTATTCTTGGCATAAATCTATAATATGACATGTTCATTAGGATAAGATTTGTTATTAATAAATACCTCAGTAGACTCCTACAATCCTATTAGGTTTGGTTCTCTGTTGTAATTTTTTTTGCAAAAAACAGCGGTGGAATTGATCCCTTGCCTGTGATCTGAGATGGAGGTCTTGCACAGATGTGTTATGTGCTTGTATTTATGGTCTCTGACTGTCCCAGAGACAGCACAGCTGTAAGGAATGAAGGTTGTCATGAAGTCATGAACCATTGCTCCTTCCCTTCCAAATACTACTGCACTGCACGAATCCAAATTAAATTTCGTTGCTCCATATTCTCTTCTTCACTCATCCAATTTCACTAGTTCAGCACAACAAAAAATGTCAAAAGAAGCTCATGTTAGGAAGCCTTGACCAGACAGTGCAATGACTGACTGGTGTTTGGCCATGTTCTGTCCCAGTTTTGAAAAAATACATTATGAGTTACTACTGATTTTTAACTTCTCTTTCTTTAATGAATGCTAATTTGACCACAATGTTAAATAATTTCTGTGTGCAGATTTTTGAGCTCTTCAAAATCTCTATCTGAAAGCAGAAAGTCAGGTCTTGGAACAAAACCTTCAAAAGGACTCTTCTAAGAGGCAGAAGTAGAGAGACAGGAGCTGTTCCAGCATGACTGGGTGTACACAGTATGGAAAACTGGAGCCAGAACTGTTACAAGTGGTTACAGCTAATTCAGGACTTGGTGTTAGAAAATTATGAAAAAAGAGAGTATGTTTAATTAGCTTAACACAGCTAGTTTCACCCTTCCCTCATCTGAGGCCTACACCCTCATTAGAAAATTAAATTGGTTTGTGTCCCTTACAGAGGTTATATTTTGTTGGATTCTTCCAAAACCAAAAATATTAGTAGAATGAACATTCATCATTCCTAGACCATTCTCATTCTCACATTCTAGTTTTCAGCTTGCTTTTATATGTATGTGTGAATGACCTGCCCAAAGATTCTGCTGAATACAAACTAATAAACTGCATTAATATTTGCATACCATATGCTCACTAAGGGCTTAATTACACTTTATTCCACAAACAAGTATTTTTAAAAAAATTAACGTATGTCAGCTAATTATTTTTCCTGACTTATTTATGTTTTCATTTTGCTTCATTTTTAATTTATATAAGACCTCTTTGTGGCCTTGTTTCATTTTCCAAAGAATGATAATAACTGAGGCTTTAATACCTCAAGCACTTGGGCACATCCTTTATCCATCTGAGCAGTCATCAAAGATTTCTATGAACAAAGTGAGGAAAGTTACACATGAGCATAAATTGTTCCAGTTTTGATGCTGAAATATACCCATACACTATACATATTTCATAAACTACACCCTGCAAAAACTGGAGCTTAACCAGAAAAAAGTCTCCACCATAGCAATCTCAAATTACATGTTTGGCAGGATCAACAGACGTACACGACTCTTCTTCCTTTCACATTCCACGTGGTCTTTTAGGACGTGTTCTCACATAGTCATAAGGGTCCATAATAAACACACGAATGCATGCTTCATATACTCCAAATATTGATTGGAAGATAAAATTTGATATACATATAGCTGCTCACCAGGATGAGAGTGTCCCTGAGTGGAAGAGTATCAAACAGTCAACCTCATCAGGCCCTCAGGACATGCGAGTATTGCAGATTCACTCGTATGGTTCAATAAGCATACTGACAGATCATTTCAGATAATGTAATTTCTCTAAAAAACATGGCCTTGGGACTCACAAGACACTCACAAAGAAGTTAAAGACAAGTAAAGTTAGTACATTTTTAATTTATTTTTATAATCACATAGAAGAATGTTTCATGTGAAATTTCTTCCACATTTAATATACAAAAATTTCACAGGGAGTACAGTTCTCATCCTGAAAGTCACAACAGGCAGAGCAGGTTCTGGATGGCCAAGACAGCTTTTTGGATTACAGTATCTTGATACCAAAACTCTCCAACAGGTACATCACAATACTGGATTCCAAGGATATGCTTACAGTTTTTGTAGAGACAACTGGAAGAACCCAGGAACACGTTTCTCAAAAGAGCTTGCAATTCCACACCTGCTGTCCAAACACCCAGGATTCTGCATAAATACTTGCCAGCTGAAATCCATAGGAAATATGGAAATAATTTAGCTTCAGTAATCTGAGATTCAAAATCATCTTTGGAGTCCTGTGCACCTCTTTCCTTACTACAAGTGCAACTTGCCCTCTTTTACCATTATCCAGTATTGTTGGCAAATTCAGAAAGCCAAAGAAGTGGGCTGGAAGAACCTTAAGCAGGCACCTTACTGGTCATCTCCGTATCCATGTCAGTATCTACTGTAGCTTTCTCATTTGTTTTAAGGAGCCCCATGTAAGGAAAAAGGATGGTATTTTGTTGGAGTAGGGATTGTTGCTTGCAAAATACATAAAGTTTCTTCTTTTTTTCATCACTGATAAAGACAAGACATTAAGAATGGCACCTAAAGGGAAGTATAATGAAGACCTAGAATAGACAACCTGGGAATATAAGGAGATCTCCCAGGACAGGTTAGACAAATAGCTGTGGCAACAACATTGATGGGATTGATAGTCTCAATGAAGAGACTGGAATAGAAGATCTGCTCAAGATCCAGCTTTTATACAGATCCATGTAGAGACCATAACCTACACCAAATCTTTTCTCAGTCTTCCTTATTGTGATGCCAGAAAACAGGGATGATGTTCTAGATCTTTCTTACTGCAGTATAAATCCATTTGCTTTTGTCTCATCCAGCTGGACAGCAATTTGTCCACTTCTCTTTACAGCAGTCTTCTGCATACCTCACCTTATTATTATGTTTCTTCCATCTTCTCTTCTTCATCTTAAATAACCCGGATTACATCAGCCTTCCTTTTTCAGCTTGTTTTCTCACCTCATCATTCTTGTCTTTGTCCTTTCTACTTACTGTAATTGACTTTCAGCTTCTTTCTGTGTAGCATCCAGAGATGATCACAAGGCTCACGACCTTACATTTTCCCAAAGTAAAACATCACTTCATGCATCTTGGAGTTATAACGCTGTTTGCCTTCTCTTAGTGTGCTGCTTGTAGGCCCATGATCCTGTTCCATTGTGCTATAGTTTCAGAGTCTCTTGGAGCATTTTCTACCAAAAAAAGACATCTACTCTGTGTTAGGAGCTTGAACAGCTGATGACACCCATCTAGATATAAAACCTTCCTACCTGGAACCTAGCAGGGTTTCATATTACATTTTTCAATTTGCTCAGATTTTTCTGAATTTTATGCTTATCTTTAAACTTATCCACAGTCCATCAGCTAAATATTTTTTATGTAAGGAGCTTATTCCCTTTTTTGAAACCAATCCATTAATTAATGTACCGAATAAAATTGGACTCAGCATAGGTCTCTGTAGAACCACGATTCTGTGACTAAACCATCAATAACTGCTCTTTAGTACTTTTTTTATCACTGTTTTACACTTTTTCTTTTAGTATGAACTTCCTCCTAGATCACCTGGAAGAACTTTATGCAAAACAGAGCCTGCATTGAACTTAGCAGAAAAAAAAAAATAAATAAAAATGTGTAAAGATAGTGTTTAAAGCATTGACACACCTGGGTGACACACAAAAAAAAAAGGGTACAGAACATAAAATATTTATCTTTTTGCCAAGTTTATTTAATTTCCATCTGTACAAATAAGGGAAAGGGAAGCTTATGCGGCAGAGAAGTTTAAGCTGCTCCAAAAGCTAGGCAGTCTGTAAAGAAATATGTTTGTCATATTGTGATAAGGAATAAGGAACAGGAAGGCACTGAAACTAGCCAAAGGGAGAGAAGACAAAGATAAGAGGTTTGAATTTCTCCTTTGTGCCAGATTGAGCACAGGATATGCAAAGAAGCTAATTGCAGCGCTTAGATTGTGGAATCTATTCAGGACCTACTGAAGTTAAACAAAGCTTTACAGCAATAAGAAATACACTTATCAAAGGACGCTCACCACAGGGCAGGGATTTTAGCTGTTTTGCTTCTCAGGGATGGTTGTAGTAAAATGGTGTTGGGACTGGCCAAATGCTAGGGACTGATTGCTCAGTACGGCTGCTGCCTCTGTAGGGCAGATGAGGAGACATTCTGGTTCCCAAACACAAAACAGGGTAGAACACCTCCGCAGAGATTTAAAGCAAGTCCTGTTACACATTAGGAAGCCCAAACACTTCTAGGCTCAATGAAGCACCTGTAATGGATTACCCCACTTGGGCCTGGGACTTCTTTACATAATACTGCCAGAACAACCCACCAGGAAAAAATCCCTAGGTGAAGCCCACGGGGGAGGAGAATTCCTTCATATAAGCACAGTGGAAGGAAAGGCTGCAATAGCTGTATTAGTAATATTAAGAAAGGATTGAGAGGTGTGAAAGGTCTGGCAGAAGTAGGACATCAACCTGGAGTCTAGAAGGCACGTTGTACATAAAGCAGTCTGAAACACCTCCATGTTTGACCCTTAGGAGGACTGACACGGTACAGAAGATGTGTGAAACATCCAAACCCAATAAGCTGAAGGAAAATCTCATGTTGTGCCTTTTTTAGGACAGGACAGGCATGCAAGAATAACAGCAAGTTGAAAAGAGACATAGTAGCACCAAAGCAAACCATCTAGAGAGCAGTGGGTGCAGGGTGTGCTTTAGCGTGTGCTAGAGCTGTGCTTTAATTCTCTGCACACACTCTTTATGGACCCTGAGCAGCAAACTCTGGACTATAAATTTGACTTCATGAGTCTTGCACCAGTACATGTGCTGCAGAGCCTTTTCTAGATGAAGTGACTACAGACTTACTGTGTGTCTGTGGTCTGATAACACATGGGCAGAGATTACCCAAGTCTGCCCAGCCATTTACAGCGGTTGCTAGCTAGAACTTGAGTGCTAACCGTTTTTCTGATTATAGCTTTTCTTTCCACACACAATTTTATTTTTCTTTCCTTTGAGCACCGGAGCCTTTTGTTTCTGAAATGTCAGATCTTTCCTTTTGCTTCATTTGATCAAAACAAACATGCAGATTTCCAAATTGAATAGTTTAATCTAGACACAGTTCAGTTTATTAGAAATTGTCTGTACCTGTTTCATATATTAAAAAAAAAAAAAAGAGCTTTTCTGATCATGTATGCTACTGTTATGAATGAATACTAGGCAATATTTCAATGATTCTGATAGTAGCCTGCAATGCTGTTCATCTATCTTTTTTTGTGGTGAGGACATCCAACCCCTAATTTCAATGAACTGGGCAGTTTAACACCTTCAGACTGTGACTAAAGATCTTTAACTTTTTATTTTCAGTCAGCTTTAGAAAACTGATGTGTGCTGCCTTATTACCTGGTTTTCTTATTGACTCTCCAGATGTTGACCTTCTGTTACTGAAAGTGCTCTTCTCCTCTGTAAAGTCCTCCTGAACTGCTGGATCAATAGAAATAAACTCATTAGATTTTTGTTTTGATGTATGCGTTATGCAGGTACTTAACTTCATGTGCCATTAAAATCTGTTTATTCACACTCTTTTTGTTGTCATTGCACTTAAAATACTTAGTTGATGAAGACCTGCTTTATGAGGAATCTGGTTTTGTTTTCTCTCAGAAAAAAAAAAAAGAAAAAAAGAAAAAAAGAAAAAAAAAAAAGCAGTTCTCACTCTAAGGTTGAAGCATGCAATGGCTCTCTTGTTATGCATTCTTTCCTATTTTTTTTTTTCTGATCCTTGAAAACAATTCTAACCCTTCCCGGATTTCCTTTAATTGCATGACATCTCTCCTCAAGTCTACAGAATATACTGTAATTCTTCGTTTCTTTTGTCATCAGTGAAACAGAAGCCAAAGTAGAGCAGTAAGGAAAAAGCTGGAATAAATGAATTAAGTGTTTTGTGGATATATAATGTTCTATTTGTTACCATTTTCCAAAATACACTCCAGATATGGGGAGGGCAGTGAGCCTGAATCAAGCTGTAATTTGTCACACCATGCATTGAAGTTCTAACAAAATGATACAAAATTTGTTTAAAGGCATAAGAAACAGAAGAAAAGGATGAATACAGTAAGCAATCAAAAGTTAATGGAAGAAATAAAACCTTTGAGCCCCAGAGAGTTTATTTGGAGCAGCAAGAGGGAGGTGAGAATGGAGAAGAACAAAAGATAAATAAAAGATTGCAAGAGGGAAGGGAAATGGTGCACTGCTTTCATTGGGAATACTTAAATGGCTCACAAGATGAGCAGAGAATTAGGATATGAAAACCTAAAGGGCAATATAATCCCAAAGGGGAGGACCAGTTTCAAAGAAGGTTTATTAAAACTTAGCTTGCTTTGCATAATGTCAGAAAAAGAAATACAGTGAAACTCTAACCTTTTTTCCTTTTCAACTTTCAGTTCCTTTCCACTCGTTTTTTTTCTCTATGATCTCTTTCTCTACCCTGTAGCTTTACTCCTGCTTTCTGTTTATAACCTTTAGAATACTTTCATGAGCATATGCTATAATTCTCTTCCCTTTTCTTTATCTCCTTGTTCCTACAAGCTGGCTTGAATAAAGAAGTCATTATCAGCAAGCCCACAATGGGTCCAGACATCCACATTCAAGATGTTGTATAGATGATATATTGATCAGTCCTCAATGAGTAATAGCGTTCTAATGAAAAGAGCTTACAGAAGTTAATGTATCTGCTCATGCAAACCACAAATGAAGCATTCTGTGGCACAAAGGGTCTGGCCCTGTGAATTATAATTACTCCCTACAACAATAAAAGTCAGGAGTGGTTTTATTTATTTACCGCAATCAATGATAGTCTGTGGGCTACACATTGAAAATTCGTTTTACAAACCAGCACCCAGACTGTTTGCTTTTTCTCTGTCCATTGGGAATTAACCCTTCAGCTGCCACTGCCAATCCTGAGGTAGATATCCTTATAGAAATGGAAAGACTGCATTTTGCTCCTGTGTTGTTCAGGTTAAGAAAAACAACTACAGGCATTTGGAGAGGAGTAGCCACATCTGACTGCTCCCAGTAGAGACAGCATATATTAAAGCAGGGTGAGTATATAAAGAGAAAGACTTCTGCTCTACATGAACTACTGAGGAGTCCCTGGTTGGAGAACTGCACCACAATGCTGTGTCATGCAATTTTCCACAGACTGATGAGAGTCTTTTTAATGCTTTGGAATCTCTTCTTCTGCCCTCTAAGAAATTTACAGTAGAACAAATACAATTTATGCTAACACATTCAGTATGTATCCAAGGAAAGCAAAAGGAGCACCATTCCACTTGCTAATTAAATTGCAGAAAAAAATAATCTGTTGACTTCTAAGCTAAAGCAGAATACACCTGCCACTGTATTTCAGTAGAAGAGCAAAGATCAACAAACAAAACAAAACAAATATAATTATGCTACTTATAAAATCATATTCTATATGTTGAATACTGGTCTGTCACCTTCTCAAAAAAAATATTCAAAGCCAGACACTAGGAAACTCAAAGAGTAGGCCAATGTGGGTGGTCAAAAGCGAGAAATATTTTCCCTTTAAAGAATAACTAAAAGAAAGGACTGGTCAGCCTTGAAAAGAGATGCTAGGGTAGAATGAGAGAATAATACAGGTCCATAAAATACATGTGTGCCTCACAGAAGATAAAAACAGAATACCCATTCACTGTTTCTCCTAATACAATATCTAGGTGACATCAATATGACTAGACAATGGAAAACAAACAAATGGAGATATTTTTCCACACAGAAACCAGTATTGTTCATTGACTCGGGATGCTACAGATGTTGGAATTTCATGTGATTTCAAGAGACATCTGAGCAAATTTCATGGAAGAAAACTCCCTCAAGATCTCTTTCTCAGAAAACTCTAAACCACAAATCACAAGAAGATGGGAAAGTTTCTGCAGGAAGTATCATTAAATTATGTTTTTACACATTTATCCTGGCCTCTAAGACTGGCCACTGCCAGTTAAGTTTGGCCACAGCCTGGGCAAGTGAGCTAGGTATACTGATTATGTTAAAACCAACCCACTGATCCATAAAACAAATCATTATATTACACAACCAACCAATTTGTTGAAAAGCAAATTAAAAGAGGGGTTTTTTTCAATGCTTTCACTGTAACTCAAATCAACACACATCCATGTCATGGAAACATTGTCTGATGAAAAGCCTCATTTCCTGACAGAGGACTGTAACATTGCATTTGCTTACATGCATCAATCTGTTGTCTTTGTCCCTCATATTTCTAATGCTTCTTAATGTTAAACTGCACAAACTTGTAGTTTCCTAGGCTTGAAGCACCTACCATGCTGAAGAAACAGAGCTTCCTTCATGAGATGCCAGAGTGATATGCAGCTAGTTTTTAATTGGTATGGGAGGCCTTTGAAGAGAAGTGAAGTCTCCAGAATTTCTGTCAAAAAAACAAATTACCTTCCAAGAGACCAGGGCTAAAATCTGCACTGATAGGAAAAGAAAGCTACTATCCCTTGAATCCTGAATAATCTTGGTTCTGAATTAATTATATCTTTCCAAAGCTTAACCATAAATAAGAGGCATCATCTTTTTTTTTTCCTTTCTTGTCTGTTCCCTGCTGTGTGTGTACATGTGTCCTTCTTAAGTCCTGGCAAATCTCTCTGATTAAGAGTAGGATTAATATAGAAGAATTAAACTTTTAAGATCAAAAAGAAAATATATTTAACTTTTACCAACAAGAAATTGTTACTAGCAAGCATTCTTTGAGTGAAAGAAAGACATTTTGGGTACAAATAACTGTTTAACTGAAAATATTAACGTCTTTTTCCTTAAATGAATAATCTTCAAATGGAAACATTTTATTTTTACATTTATTTCTACTTTAATCCTATTGCTTTCCTGCCTCAATTGCTGCCTTCTTATATAGAGTAAAATCTTAAATTGTGGTTTTGTGTTATTTCCATTCTTCATGTAGGTCCTACATGAAAAATGATGAAAGAAAGATATATTTTAAAAATATGTGGCACTATTTGCCTTGCATTCTTTTATAATATTTGGGGCCACACAACATATTGTGAAATAATTTCAGTAGTATTAGAGTGAAATCTATATTCTTGATACTTACCATCCAAAAAAAAAGAGACTCGTTAATCCGCCAATGGCATTTTCATATTTATTATTAGTATTATTGTTTTACAGCTGGATCGCTTAATAGACACTGGAGACCATTTTGCATAGACATTCATTAATAAAGTGTATATTCTGTATACAGTGATAGGTAGGTGCAAAGGGTTGCAACATCTAAATGCAAGATAGAACATTGATGCAATCTGACTTAAATATTCTATTGGCTTACAGGCAAAAAGATAGGCTTTCCCCAACCTCCATAAGAATTCTATAGCTGAGCCACAAATACATCAATAGAATGATGTTTTTCAGAGACACATATTTTGTTCTTACTTCTTTCCATAAATCTGGAGACATTTTCACTGAATTCAGTGACATTACCTGAATTTTCTACCCCATAAAGGGAAAAAAAAATGCAAATAAAAAGGTCTCTACTGCTTTTTAAACCTTTCAGTGTAAAGTTTTAGTATTGCAAACTTCACAATATAATTCTGAAAAGCACATTAGCAATAACTGTATTTTTTATTCTTGTTTCCATCTTTACAATTCCATCTGGCAGTAAGCTTTTCTGTTTCATCCTGTAATTCAGATGGTAATGTGCATGCTACAAGGTAGGCAAATGTTGCAGTACACCAAGAGCTGAGAAAGCATCACTGAGATTTCAGAAGATACAAGATGCACTTCTCAGATATCGCTGTGACAACAGTGCCAGAAGCTGAAGGAATCTTTTGTGTTTCTTCTATATTTTTATATGCGAATTTCCCTTCTGAATATACTGTCATATCACTGATATCAGCAAGTTGATTTGACGGTTTCATTAAGTTTGAGAGACAATCACATTGGAAAGTAATTGTAAAATATGTGTAAGGCTTATGCAAGGTCTTCCATAAGAGCCTAGATTTAATTTGTTTATGGAAAGGGAGCAAATGAGAGTTACTGAAAGTCAGCCTGACTTTTAGGCTTTAGGTCTAAGGTCTGCAACTGAATTGCACTAGAATTAAATTAAGAAATTAAAACAAACAACAGGAGATACTTCAGACATACCAATAATAAGATAATAGAAAAGAAACAGGGACAGTATATGGAAAAAATGGGACTGAGACTAAAAAGAAGGAAAGGTAGGAAAACTAAATAAATATATTAATAATGGAAGGAATGTGAGCATAAGATTAACTTTGTTTCAGAACACCCTAGCAATGATCAGTGGGCAAAAGTCTAGCAGAAAAGTGATGTGACCATTCCTCTGGTTTCTTGACACCCAATGAATGATTACAAAGCATTTTACATATATCATTTAGAATATACAATAAATTTGCTATCCAGGATTTTGCAGATACAGTACTGATAGTGGATAGAAAATATGTAGAACAAAAATTTACTTCCTATTTGAGGAAACATTTTCATTTTTTTAATATTCTTTGTCAATCTCCAGGATGAGATATAAAATATTAGAAACTTGTGGTATGCTTGTTTGGCAGTATACTGTATACTGCCACTCCTAAGAACATATCAATAGCCTAAAACCTCACCATCCCCTACCATTCCAGGCAACTACATCTTTATAATTCCATTTTTAAATTTTCCCACACTCAAAAGCAGTTTGGTCTCCTTCCTCCTTTTTTTCCAATAGTAAGGCTGTTCCAAAACTTTGCTCTTCTGATATCTATAGACCTACTTCCTAGCTTAAGTATCTCAGAGACACCCATTTTATCTTCCTTCAGGTTTGTTCTTCAGTTTTCCTATCTCTCTGGTGTTTATTACTACAAAGTGTTTACAAAGAGCAATTTTATTTCTTCTTTGATGGTAAGCAAACCTGGCTCTTTCATTCTCCCATTGTAAAACAACTTCATATTCTTGGTCATTCCAGAATATCCTCTTTCCACATGTTAGTTTGCATTCTTTTTTCTCCATCAGTTGCCAAAATTTGCAGTGTACTCTACAGGAGGTCACAGCAGGGACTTTGCACAATGGCATTCCCAATGAGACAGCACCTTTCAGGGCTTCCAGGCCTGTCAGACTCCCTGTGTGAGATTCATTTGAGTATTTCAGAGCTAGATATTGTTGGCTGCAGTTACAGTCAGTGGAAAGAAACATACGTTAAAGGATTTTCCATATAGGAGACAGTGACAGTAGATCCACGGAATAAAAGTAACAACAACAACAATATTCATTGTAATTTAGTGACCTACAGAAGAAAAAGCATACTGAACACTCACTGAATGTTTGAAATTTGGAACTTGGAGGACATCAGCTGGAGAAAATTTCCAGAGAGTCATAGAAGTCAATGATACTAGCATAACTTACTCAAGCTAAGGATCTGCCTTTTTTATATGGTCTTCTAAATAAAATATCCTACTGCACTAAATGGCTTTTATAAAAAGCAGCATAGCCTGAAAAAAAGTCAATACAAGCATGATTTCTTTAGGAGATAAATGAAAAACAATTTAAAGTGAGAAAAAGAGGAGAGAAAAATACATAGAAATTTTAATGAATTTTCTTATCCTCTAAGGGAAAGATAGTTGACTTTGAGCATTAAATACAGCTCTGTAGTTTCACATTTTAAAATGTTATGCCTTCTCCCTGCATAATAAAACAAGGAATAAAATACAAAACATCCACTGCTAGCTGAGAAAAAATTATGTTCAAATGTTTATTTTGCTACTCCTCCTGCATATTTTTGAGTATAAATATATAAGCATATAGTTATGAAAGCACTTCTGAAACAAGTATCATCCATTTTTACATGCAGAAATGCATTGAATAGTGATAAATATTACTGTTAGCAGCTACATATCTGTGCTTCCTGAATACAGTTCCTCTATTATTTCACACAAACTATGTTGATATAATTTCCTCTGAAAAATGATCTTTAAAGGTTTTGTTTGTTTGGATCTTCAGTTCTAATTTTACTATTAAGTCATTGACAGCCAATTTTAATTGCAAATTACATATCTAGTTCAGGTAAACTTTAGAAAATATTAGTGAAAGCAGTAGCAAGTTCAATACGTAATAAAATTGCTCTGCAAGCCTGTCTTTCTCTAAAGAGGATAAGAGCAAACTAAAAACAAATCATTCCAATGAACAAGAAAATTTCAGGGGAGGTGGAGGAGGAAATAAGGCAAGAAAGGAGGAGTGGGGGAAAAAGCAAACAAACAAACAAACAAATTTCTTAGGAACAGAAAGCAAATGTGATGGGAAGTTCCCAGTGTAGAGACAGGAGCAGTACTTGGTTCTGATACAATACTTATGCAAAATAGAACACATTTGTTTTCATTTAACAAGACAAAGCAAGTGATTTTTTTGCAGTTCCTTCAAAAGAGATTTTTGTTCAGACTGCAGCTATTCGGCCCTTTAACACAAGCAAATCTACTGTGTCAAAAACATTGTTCAGAAAGGACCACCTTTTTTTCCAGTGAAACTGAATTAAATACAGTAGTTGTGCCCCTTTAATCACAATTATTCTCCAGACCTTTGTATTTTATTCTCTGTGCTTGCTATGTGTACATCATAAGCTATATTACCTCTACTGCCTGACCCTCCTACCTGCATAGGACAGGAAGAGATGCTGTCATGATATATCCTTTCTCTGTAGCTGGTGTTGCTAGTAACAATAAAAGTTTATTCCTACAAACAAGTTATCCAGAATGACAAAATATCCTCTGAAAAATGTTGCAGCAAATAATAGCATTGAGACCATATGTATTTTCATCTAATACTTCAAATTATTGGTTAGGAATATGGTCCCTTTCATGTTTGCTTGAATATTTGTTCTCTTCTCTGAGCCTGTGATCACCTTTTATATCTTGAGACTTCAAAATACCTGGGAATATCGTATCAAATCATCTTACATACATTTCCATTTTACATGTATATGTCTAGAGACAACTGGCTTTTATCCCCTATGGTCTGGAAAGGTTCTGTGTGCAACAAGACTTCTAATCAGTCAGAAATTCAGAATAACACCAGAAGTGACCTAAGTGAGTTATAGGAGACATTCATTCTCCCTTAAGGTAAAATCCTAGTAAATATTAGCAACATCTTAATGCAATATTTGGAAGCCTCTTCAGTGCATTTATTGTTTGAGTTCTATGTAAGTAACTAACTTCCAATCATCTGTCACACACCACCTTCTCATCAGTCATCCTCTGCAAGGGTGGTCCGTTATGATCCCTTTCATACGCACTAACTATTTCAAGGTCTTTTCCATCCCTATGTTTGATATGATCAAAGTGCATATGTTTGTGCTGTAGTCCTATCTTGGGAACATAGACATTGTCTTATTTTTGATACAAGAAATATGACGGTTTTCACCAGCACCATTTTTAAAAGTCCCCCATAGTATCTTTCTAAGCAGCATTTTTCATCATTTTTACTCTCAGAAAAACAGACTGTGGAAGAATTACATTTTACAACAAACTTTTGTATATTCTTAGATTCCATTCTTTTCTAAGGATTTTGTGAATGAATATTTGAGGGATTAATTCTAATTTTATTCACAATTCCTTCAGAATATCCCTTTTGTTGAACACACTCAATTTGAATTAATCTGCTGCTTCTGCAATCTGACCATTATTTTAGGTCATTATCCTGTTTTGATTAGTTGACACAGCCTTCATACTTTATAGGTTTGCTTCATTTTGAGATTATCTCATTTCCTCACCCAATTTAAAGCTACAGAGTTCAGTGTGTTGCATCAGAAACTGCAGCAAAGAACTGTTTAATAATCAACATACCTGATATGACCTATGGTGTCTCTAACCCTTTCTTCTGCCTTTTGAAACCACACAGGACCTGTTTCATAGTACTTTTTGCATACAAAATGAAAAGTCCAACAGATAAGTATACACCCTGACACGTGAAAATCTACTTACTGTCTCAAGCTGCTGATTACTATGCAGGTGGTTACTCAGGCACAAACTCCATTAGATGCTTTGGAACTTGGGTTTTCTGTGAACATCTTTCAGACATTGACCTTTTTGAAAAGTACCGAAGGCTGTAAATGGTCATGTAAACAAGTGGTCAACAGGTAGTCACGTTTGTGCAATTTTGAGTGATGTATATTTAATTTGCTTGCATGTGCATTGGCACTTTCTGGGAAAGCACCAGATTATTCCAGATTTGTCTCCAGTGCAAGTTGCTCTGATGAGCACCCAAACCAACACAATTATCAGAATTTACTATGGAGAATAGTAATGTATCAAGAATAGTGTAGCTAGCAGGCCTAAGGAAGGGATCGTTCCATTGTACTCAGCACTGGTGAGGCCCCACCTGGAATACTGTGTTCAGCTTTGGGCCCCTCATTATAGGAAAGATATCGAGGTCCTGGAGCAGGTTCAGAGAAGGGCAATGAGGTTGGTGGGGGGTCTATAGCAGAAGTCTGATGAGGAGCAGCTGAGGGAACTGGGGCTGTTTAGTCTGAAGAAAAAGAGGCTGAGAAGAGACCTTATCACTGTCTACAACTACCTGAAAGGAGGTTGTAGCATGGAGGGTGTTGGTCTCTTCTGCCAAATAGCAAGTGACAGGACCAGAGGAAATAGCCTCAGTTGCACCAGAGAAGGTTCAGATTGGATATTAGGAAAAACATTTTCATGGAAAGGGTTGTGAAGCAGTGCAACAGACTGCCCAGGGAAGTGGTGGAATCACCATCCATGAAGGTGTTTAAAAGGCATATAGACAAGGTACTAAGAGACATGGTTTAGTCCTGGAGTTAGGTTATGGCTGGACATGATAATCTTGAGGACCTTTTCCAAATGGAATGATTCTATGATTCTATGAAATATAAAGAAATGAGAAATGTTTCACCTCAATATTTTTGTTATATTCTGCTGTAGGAATAGCTTTCTGTAAGGCTGAGACCACTGCTATGATGCATTGTTCTAAGAAATTGCTCTCAGAACGTTTTAGCATAAACTACTTTTATTATTATATATTATTCCTATACATGTGTCAGGTAAGCTAGCAGAGAAAATGTTTGTTCAAAAAGTTGACATTGGATAAATTTATAAGTATATGATACCTTTATTAAGAGAAAACTCTGGCACTATTAATAAAGAATGTTTTTTGTATTTATGTTTAATAAGGTTATTAACCTGTACAAATAAACAAATGAACAGCCTTTCTGAGGGGCAGAGGACTTCTACCTGATTGTTGATATACTAAATCAGTGTTTGTCCTGTCCCACTAAGTGGGGTGAGGACAAGGTTAACTTTTAAATACTCTGGACTTAAATACTGGGACTAACAACAGTTACTCCAAAGGTTCAGTTAAATCACAAATTTACTAAAAACTCAGTGGAATTAAAGCAAATAATGACTTGGTGAAAGTTTGTAACTACATCATAAAACTTAACAAGACTTATGACATCACCCTTAGGTGTCCAGGGTGAAGTCAGAAACAGAGAGAGACGAAAGAAAAAGAGATACAAGAAGATAAGCATATTTCACCACTCCAAAGGTCGGTCAATCCAGTGATGACCTCTGTGGTTCTCAGGGTGATGGGTGTCACACAATGCCATGCAACACAATGCAATTAGTATCCCCAGTGGGAAGTTTGTTATACTTCTGTTCATTTGCATGCAAGACAGGAGAGGGCATTTCATCTCCTTCCTCTGCTTGCTCCTCATCATAATTAAGGAGATTGTTCCAGAAATGAGTTGGTGGACCCAGAAATGAGTCCATTGTCCCAGAAGTTAGCAGGTTGGTCCTCTAGGGGTAGCTGGTGATTTGTGATTTCCCTCTAGCTCGTTGTCATTGCTGAGTGCCTTTATCTCAAAGGTTGGTGCCTTCGTTTTGCAAAGAATAGGTAGGCGTCAAGGAACAGATACTGTCCTGCCTTCACAGCACTTATTTCTTCTTCCCTGACAGAAGTTGCAAAACCATCTCTTTAAGGCATAACAAGGTGCATGCCATATCCATCATGGTCTTTAACTGTTCTTTCCCCCACACACAAGATTTCTGTGGAATAAGTGAGAATTGTAAACTTTTTATTGACAGGAAAAAAGCAAGTGGCATAGTTAATTAAAAGCATGTCTCTCTTAAATGATTCTTAGTTTGTGACCAGCATATGTATGCACATGGGTAGTTGCCAGGCTGGAACCAGCAGTAGGTATACTTAGAAGCTTATGCCTACTCAGTTGTATTTGAGATCCCAAATTCTCCAGAGTTGTGAAGTAGAACCGTACTATCCCTTCTTTGATGCAGGAACACAAATACCCCAAAGGGCTAGGTTTTATTAAAACACAAATTAGAACAAGGTAACTCTGAAAACAGACATGATCCAAACAGAGTCAGAGGACAAGACAATGGCAAAAAAATATCTGAAGAAGAAATCTCCTGCCTCTCACCTATAGCTTCTTTTTTTCTCTAGTTTATCAGTTGGCAGTAGTTTCCTGAGTAGCACAACCCCACACACACACTCTCTCCCATGAGGATAACCCACCTGTGGCCACTCTAGTCTGGAGTATGGCTACAGTTCTATGTCACATTGCACAGTGTCCTCCCCACTGTTTTCCCCACTCCTCCTGGTCTCCTAATCCTCCCTCTGCAGGCACCCTACCTTCTGCATGTTTCCCTACTCCCAAGCTGAGCATTCCAAAACTTCTCCCAGCTGCACATGGGAATTGGTAGTCACACAGGGTATAATGCCAACACAGGAATGTAACAAGCTCTTCTGCCATCACTCTGTGTGGGTATATGGCATTTTTCAGATGGTCAGCTCAGTTCTGAGCAGAGATGAAAGAAAATTTTCACCTGGGTGTGGGGGAAGGAGCAACTTCTTTTTACAGAATCACAGAATCACACAATGGTTGGGGTTGGAAGAGAGCTCTGGAGATCATCTAGTCCAACCTCTCTGCTGAAGCAGGTTCACCTAGAGGAGGTTGCATAGGAACATGTCCAGGTGGGCTTTGAATATCTCCAGAGAAGGAGACTCCACAACCTCACTGGACAGCCTGTTCCAGTGCTCTGGCACCCTCAAAGTAAAGAAGTTTCTCCTCATATTCAGATGGAAATTCCTGTATTTCTGTTTGTGCCCATTTCCCTTTATCCTGTCACTAGGCACCATTGCAAAGATTCTTGTCTCATCCTCTTGACACCAGTGCTCAAGATATTTATAAGTATTGATAAGATTCCCTCTCAGTCTGCTCTTTTCCAGGCTAAACAGACCCAGCTATCTCAACATTTACTCATAAGAAAGATTCTCCAGTCCCCTAATCATCTTCGTAGCTCTCTGCTGTACTCTCTCTAGTAGTACCTTGTATTTCTTGAATTGGAGAGCCCAGAACCAGACACAGTACTCCAGATGAGGTCTCACTAGGACAGAGTGGAGGGGGAGGGTAACCTCCCTCAACCTGCTGGCCACACCTTGGTATCTCTCTCATGGAGACCTGGTGCCTTGGACCAGCAGGACATAAGGTGATTTCCCTGTGCACTGATAAATTGATCCAGATAGTTTTGGTTACAGGCCTATTCTGTGGGGTACAGGCAAATCCAGCCCTATAGCCACACAATATAACAGTCTCCTTGTGACAGTGTTTTTCTCTTGAGCCTACCTTCTAACATGTTTTCTCACAGAAGGGAGTGATTTTTCACAATGTCTATTGAAGTTTCTATTAAATTATATGGTTTTTAGAGTAATTTCTATGGAAACCTATTAGTCTCTGTAGCAGGTTTTTATCTCTGTTAAGTTCCATATGATTTTTTTTTTTCATAAGGATGGTCTTGTAGCTAGAGGTAAAATCTTCAGTTGTACCATGCAAGGTGGAAAAAAAAAGCCAAGATTTCAAAACGGAGGGATAATAAAAAAAGTAAGAAGACCAGGAAAAAGAACTATATTTAGTATCTATTTTATTATTATGGGAGACATTTTTTCCAAACCTTGGATTCTCAGTTCTATAGGAGATTACAGGAACCAAACCATTTTTTAAAATTAATTTTTAATAATGTGTAATAATCTGAGTGGCACTGGTCTGTGTGTGGAATTAGAATTCCTCTGATGGAAAAAGAAATATTTGTGCAGAGTTTTATGAGCAAAGTTGACCTGAGGCTTCCTGAGGCTGATTGAGAAATTGCAGTCAACGAAGATCCTTAACCCCTTCCCAGCTCCATTTTCAATCTACTAAAGACTAAAGTCTCTGTGGTTTAATATACAAAGAAACTAACAAAGACCTGAAAAGAGCAACAAATTTGTATATGATTACAAGAAGCTCATACTCATTTTAAATTTAACTCAATGACCACACCAACTTTTCAGCACAGAAAGGCGTGAACCTTGAGTTCAGCATTTCATAGCTTTATTTAATAGAGCACTACATTTCAAATAAAATGTTCCAAGGTCAGTTCTTTACAGCCCAGCAATTTGCTGTTAATTTCCTTTTCTTTAGCTAAGAGACAAGAAGCAGCAACCAGCAAATCACAACATTTGATACATGCTCAAAATAAGTGTCAAAAAGCTGGGCAGTTCTGAACAAATAGTGGGGAGGGAAGAAACCCTGAACTGAATGTGGCTAATCCTAACAATAGCCATGGAGCTAGCTGTCCTATTTTTTTCTAGAAAAGCCTGAAACCTGGGTGTTAGCGGGGGTTAAGGACAATACTTATGAGACCTAAAGATAATGTTGCTGCCTGTTGCCACACATTTCCATTAACCTGCAAAAACCTACCAGTGGGCTAGCTCTGTGGGTGTTAATCTCTGCAAAATTTTCCATCCAGTCAAATGTTTTGCCAGGGCATTGTACTAACCACAAAGCTTCCCCTGTCCCAGCAGTGCTAGTGACAATTTTATATGTGTTAGTGATTTCTGGTTACTCAAGGATACTGAATCTGGAGTGCAAATAATGCACCCCTTAAAACAAAGTTGAAAAGGAAAGGGCAACCATCACTATAAAGGAAATCTCTTAACCTCTAAATGTTGCCAGATTTAAAATTAAGACTGTTATATTTAAACCAGAAGGAAATATTGCCAGGAAGTCATAACCTAAATCAAGAAATGTATCATACATTTAGTGATTTGTTTTACACACATTGTCATCAGAGAAATTTATTTTCAGTGCAGAGGTGTGCAGAGGATTGCAGAGTCAGTAAGGTTTAGCACAAAATTTCTTTATTTTAAAATTTTATTTCAAAATTTGTTCAAAAATTGAAAATGTGGAAATTCATTAGGAGGGTGTAACTAGAAATGACCACTCTCCTGGAATATGCAGATGTGTGTTCGTTATTTAAGTCCATTTTAATTTTCAGTCTTATGAATGGAATTATAGAATGGTTTCAGTTGAAAGAGACCTTAAAGATCATCTAGTTTCAAACCCCTGCCACGGGCAGGGACACTTTCCATTAGACCAGGTTGCTCAAAGCCCCATCCAACCTGGCCTTACCACTCCCAGAAAAGGGGCATTTGCAAGTTGTCTGCACAACCTGCTCCAGTGCCTCAGCATCCTCATGGTGAAGAATTTCTTTGTTATATGTAGTCTAAATCTACCCTCTTTCATTTCAATGCCATTAACCCTTGTCCTATCACTACATGCCCTTGTAAAAAGTTCCTCTCCAGCTTCCTTGTAGGTCCCTGTTAGGTATTGGTAGGCTGGTATAAGGTCTCCCTGGAGCCTTCTTTTCTCCAGGCTGAACAACATCAGCTCTCTCATCCTGTCTTTGTGGGAGAAGTGCTCTTGCCTTCTGATCTTCTTTGTGACTCCCTTCTGGAATCACTGCAACAGGTCCATTTTCTTCTTATAGTGGAGGCCCATTAGCTGATCACAGTACTCCAGTTGGAGTCTCATGAGAGTAGAATTTCTTTTCTGTGCTTTAGATCGCATTTCTCAAGGATGAGAACACTAGGTATCTTTGACAGTAGATGACTTGTGGCTTTTGTATAGGAAATGTATAATGTCACTGCAATTTTTTAAAAAATCTAACAAATTCTGTTTATCCATAGTGATTAATTCAATACTAACTGATTCAGTAATTAGAAAAATGGGGAAGTGGCAGGAAGATCATGCTGCTAGGTGCACTCTTTGCCTTTTCCTAGAAAGCCTAATGAAATTGCCAGTGCCCTGGGTTAAATAGGATTTTTGTTGCTGAATTGCTGTTGGGTCATGATATTACTGCAGATGAAGCTTAAAGGGTCTGCCAGGATTAGGAAAATAACTGATGCTTTATAATATGTTAGACATCATGTTTTAATGAATATACTTTAAAGCATTACTCAGCATCTGCTGGTGTTTTCCGGTGGCAGTTCAAACTCACTGGCAGTAGCATCTACTCACCCACCTGGGTACTAATACAATATACTGACATATCTACTTGAGAGCAAAGGTAGCAGCACCACAATAAATGTAAGCTTACCATTAACTCACTCTTTCCTGTAGCTAAGCCTGAACTAAACTCACACATGGGATAATATGTCAGAAATATGCTTCGGAATAAGGGAAAGAAAGGTTTCCTGCTCATGGAAGAAGACAGACAGGACATCAAGACTGGCAGGAACAATAAGTGTGGAAGAAGCCTGCATGGTTTTCACAGGCTGAAGTCTATCGACAGAAGTCCTTCCTGCTCTGATGGCAGAGTGAGCTATGTGCAAGGTGCAGGAGGAATTTGGCTGAGTTACACCAGAAGGAGGTCTGAGTCAGGGGTGATGGTTGAGCAGGTGGTAAGTTGTTGGTTGCTAGAAGGTTGTGTGTGCATGATAGTGAATGAGAATGAAAGAATTAATGTGCTGTGCAAGATTCAAAGTGGGACGAATATGAAACAAAGACCGACACAAGAAACTTGGAAGAAGGTGTTTGTCCTCATTATTTCTCTTCATATTTTCTGTATCTTTCTGTTACTTGCTGTCTCAGCTGCTTGCCAATGCATCTTCTGTGGTTTATTACACAAATTTGTTGTACAGTAATACTGAGAATTTTCAGCCAGCATAGAAACTGTGTAGTTTGTCTTCCTATTCATGCTTTTATTAAAATTTCACCTATGTCTTGGAAAAAGATAGCAGCATCTGTACTAAAGGGACCTCTCTTTTGTTATCCAGAACCCCAAATGAAAAATATTCTTTCCTTTACTAAAGAAGCTAGAACAAAGATGGCAGAAAAAGGAAAGAGTTTCTGCTTGGGTGGAATGACAGCTCTTATAGCTGTTAATTACACATCCTTAAACATGTGCTTTTGCAACATTCAAAGACTTCCTCTCTTGGGCTGTGTTTCCACCACTGCATTAGGTTTATCTAACTAAAACATACAATTAAAATCTGGAAATGCTACCTCCATCCAACCCCCAGCCAGGTGTTACTGTCGCCTTCTCTGCGTTGATATTAGCCTGGACGTGAAGCAGATGGGGGAAGTGGTCTAGCTCACCATGAGCATGCACACATGCTAGTGCTAGTGCTGACATGAGAAGTGGCAGAAAAGCGTGGTGAGACAGGGCAAAGAGTAGACTGGGATTACCTACGTTAACAGCAGAGCACACTTTTGTTAGCATAAAGCAGTTATGAATCCTCAGGCTCTACCCAAATAGAAGTTATTTATTTGATGGGGAAAAGGCCTACATTTTGTTTATGTCAAGAATAAAGGTGTTAACATTTCAAATTATGAGAGTTTTAATAGATGAAAAGCATAATTTTACTGCAAATTCCCTAAAAGCAAGAAGGAAAAGTGAGCAATATTCATTCAGAAAGCTGGAAGTAAATTAAAGAGTAGGGTGAATGTTTACTTTTAAGTAAGCAGGAAAGACATTCTGAAGTCTGCATAAAGACCATCTATACCTGTGTCTGCAAAAGCAGAAATTGCTGTTGCCATCTTTCATAGTCACTTCTTTTATGTTGCTGCTCACATAGACATGTAATTGCCCATGTGAATTTAAAGGACTACTTGAAAACATTCTTTAACTCATTGGCAGAGCTCTCAGCAGGAGAAACAGGCAGGATGGCCATTTCTTGCTCCTCTCTGGGGCAGAAAGGAGGCCAGTGGCATTCTGTGGAAAGTGAAGTTGCTCCATGCTGTGCGGGGCAGGGTGTTCCACAGAAGGCACTGCAGGTTGGAAGCAGCTCAAGGGCATGAAGAAATGGTAGGGCTGTCTCATTACACTTTCTGTTCCTTCCCTCTCATCCCTCTCCCAAGGCCACCTCTCTGTCAAGATTCTTTTTGCACAGATTTTCTTTTTTGGACGTTAAGTCTGGAGAAGGAAAGCTGCTGTCCTGCAGCAGAGCTACAGCTCCCATTGCTTCAGGACTCTGCTGTGTCATAGCAATGGAGAAGACAGAGTCCAGAAAGACATGAGTATGTAAGGCACTGAGGGGAAGCCATACTAGCCAGAGTGTTGATAAGAAGATGGAGGGAAAAAAACAAGAAGCTTAAGCTTGAGCAAGCTGTGATGGCATCCCTACCTGTTGCTGTACAGAGGTCCCATAATTCCTGATTGTGCTCTGTTGACAAAAAGGGGCAAACAATGGTGACCCTATCTCATAGTCCAAAGCAGTCTGATAATGTGGAGTCAGTCATTAGAGAGCATCCAACTCACTAGCTGTCTCATTCTCTACTGCTTATTATGTGCAAATCTGAATTTCAAACGTCTTGAGTATTCAGACATTATACAAGCTTCAAAATATGACCTGCAAAGGTGACTTTATACTAATAAGAAGGATGCAGGAGATGTAACCAGGAGGAAATGGCAGCTGATACCATGACAGGGTTTGTGAAACAGAGACATCTACTGGTTAAGCTCTGGGGGGAAATATTTTGTTTTGTGACTTCACAGCACAGTGCTCTACTCCTTTTCTTTGACCTGAATCATTAATCTGTTATGATAGGCTTGTTACTAATCCATGGCCTCAGAAAATATGCACACGTGTTAAAATGAGTTTTGTCATAAATTATTTAATGATTTACAAAGCAATGCTCAACATGTGCCACCAGGTGATTTTAAACTTCCGTATGATTATAGTTTTTTTCAAAATCCTTAGTGAAAATTAATCATTTATCACAACACAGAATCACCAAAGTCTGCAGGAGTGCTACCAGGTTTTAGGGAAGAAAACCATAAAGTGGGAAAGGCAGAAATATGGTATCTGGACATGGAATCCCATAATTTTCAGCTCAGCACCATTACTACTGAAGTTATACAGACAAAGGCTATATCTTGCTTACTTATTAAGACCTAAAGTATGATATAATTGAGTTACTAAAGTATCCTAAAAAAAACCCAAAATAATATTATATTTCATGTTTACATAACAGCTACATTTTCCTACTGGGTGAGAAGTAACATAATGATAGGAGGATCTTGGGGGGGACTAGACATTTGAGTAAATGCAAGGAAACTAGTAAGGTTTGTTCACTTTTATAAACTTTATTTAAATTGTCCATGCTTCGTATGTCTGCAGAAACAGACTGGATGATCTCATATACACAACTTTTTGAGGGTTTTCCAACATCTCTTTACTCCAGGCAAGCTAGAGATACTGTTAGACATGCCTTGCTAACAAGAGCCTTTTGGATAAATAACCTTTTCTGCATTTTGTGCAACTAGATTTAGCACACAAAAGAAATAAATTTATTTTTAGAAGACAAAAAATTGCATATGAACCATCAGCTAGATTCTTAAATTTAAAGAGTTTAATTCAGTGAAAAGAGACTACTTGCTTCAAAAAGTTTGAAAGGCCTGATATTCACTATGCAGTTAATCAAATGCCACTTTCATTAAACTTACAATTTTTAGTAAGCCAGTGCTGCATATATTTGAGGAAGCAATGCTCATCTGTGGTAATAAGGATCATGTAAAATGATTAGAGAGGTCATGAGATAGGTAAGTAGACAGATAGATAGACAGGTATGTATGTAGGTAGAATCCTTTCAGCTTTTGGATTGCATTTCATTTCAGAGCCTCTTAATGCATGATGTCCTCTTGTGAAAAAAGTAGCTTATGTTAAAATACAGTACTACTTCAACTAATTGTATTTATTCCTCAAATTATTGTGCCTGCTGGAATATTTCCCAAAGGATAGAAATATCATCTAAAGACTTAAGTGTGGAGAGATTCCCTACAAATCTTCCCTCTCTCTCCAGTAATTCTACTGCTAAAAGTGAGCACCTGCTGTGGCTTACCTCTCAAAATGTGTGTTGTATCATGACTGATGTCACTCTTTGGGGTTAAGCTAGGGTGGTAGGAGCCAGTTCAGGTCTAATTGTTGAAATGTATGCTTAGTTCAAGTTAAACAATAGATCCCCAGTAAAAAAAAAAATCAGCACAGAGGTGCTGAGCTCTGAAAAGAGTGTTGTTTTGGGTCCAGTGGTCTGAATAGACTTGTTAAAGCCCATGGCTGATGTATGCTAAGCAAAGGCAGGCAGTATGTGCAGAAAAAGGGAGGGCAGGCCAGTTGAGCGGGCACATCACTCTCTGAGCCAGGGCACACACTTTGATGGCTCCTTTGGAGGTATGAGTGAAAGCCAAACCTCTGTTCCCTCCTTTTTTTCATTTCTGCCATGCAAAGATAATCAGGTTTATGTAAAGTATGTGTGCTCTTTTGACAGTCCACGATATCTCATTAATTCAATCACACCAAACACCATTGTTCCCAAAGTGTTTGAAATGCGGATAGGCATGGAGGCTTTCTTAATCCTGTCAATCAATGTTAACATTTTTCTTGCAGTTGCCATGGCCAGGGCCAGAGTTCATGAAAACACAGAATAAGAGCCAACAAAACAAGAATAAAGACTTATTTGAGATACTCTTTTTAAAGGACATCTACCATGCACAAAACATGGGAAGTAAATGTAGACAAGTTTGGACACTATGGCTCACTGAGAGGAAAAAGGGGGAAAAAGAATTTGAAAATCAAATAGGCCTATAAAAACTTGACCCAAGAGTCTCTGGGAAAAACCCGATGAATTGCTCCCTAGTAGAACAATGTTCTTTCTTTCGTGCGTTCTTCAGGAGTACAATGCTCAATATATTATAACACATGCCACTGATGTCTTTACACTGTTGTAAGCCAGCTCAGACCATCGGAATGCTGATCACCGACAACAAGAGATTGTGTGGCGGTAATTCTCTTTTTCTCCCACTCGGCTACAAACAAGCACTGGGAAAATTATTCATGCATATAGGCCAACAAAGCAGAGATGGGAGATTTGCGATGTCATGCAGCGAGATCATGTGACAAACATTAAAATAAAACCCCCAAGCCTTCACCCTTTGAGACTTTGTAAAATAACTGATTTATCCCTATGAATGTAGCAGCCAACATGTTTTATCACACTGGCGGAAAACATGGCTATTTTAGTAGCACTGTACTGATTAATCAGATCGCAGTGCACATGCTAAACAAAGAAACACAATTGCATAATTATGCAATTGCTAAAGCTATGAGACAAAACTCCTCAATGGGATTTTCTACAGCTCTACTGGTTCCTAACAGGCCTCAAGTATGTTTTTATATACTTCTTAATTAACTTGGAGAAAAGACATACCATTAACCATGCAGGAATCCAAAGATACATTTTTGCCTAGGTACATACAGAATCAATATTTTTTTTCCTGCTTAAACAAACAAACAAAAAAAACCAAAAACAACAAAACAAACAAAAGAAAAATCACAACAAAATAACAACTTGTGTGTGATTGGACTCGTACCATCTTTGGTGTGCAAAGGAGACAAATGGTACCTCCTTGGAAGTTGTCATACATATCACTTCAAGATCTGTTCTTCAAGATCTCTGCAGGGAAGAAAGCAAGTTCTTTGAGCATGGCCAATTAAAGAGTGCACTGCTATTATTGTGGCAGATGTCCACTGATCTAGAAACATACATCCACACAGATCAATAAAGCCTGACATGATACAGAGTGCTTTGGTGGGATGGCACAGCAAAACAGCCTCTTTGGTGAGAACAGCCCCTTAGTGCACTAGAGTGAGTCTGACACTTGTATGTGTAAGCAGGTAAGGAGAAAAACAAATTTTTTACCTTACTGTTAGTGAAACTAAACTGGGTTACTCTGTACACATCTAGTGACTATGATTTTTAAAGGATGTTGGAAACTTTTGATCTGTGCTGATGTTCTATCTTACAAGAAGGCAACACCTGCTCTTGCCACCTATTCCAGATGTACTAGTTAGAAATAGATAAGTAAAGGTGTTCTGGAGAATGGATTATTATATATTGATGGAATTTTTATTATTTACATTATACTCAATTCCAGTAGATAGATCTCATTTCTGAAAATACCTTCAGCTAAAGAAAACCGTGAATCTGTCACGTTATTTTCTACATTGCCAGCCTCCTTTTTCTCTTCCCCACTCCTCTATCCTGCATCATGATTCACTGACTACTTGTTTTCTATTTGATCTCTATGGCTTTCCTCAGTGGCTGTGCACAACACAGGGATGGGAAGCTTTGGTCACTCCAGTGTTCCTTCCTTGCTGCCTCTAACTGCAATACAGCTCCCTTTCGGAGTAATCATTTGTGAGGCAAATGGTAAATAAGAGAATTAATATAAAAATACTTACCTTTTAATGTCTCTTTGACACTCTTATCTGACTATTTGAAAATTCGCCTGGAATGATAATGGATAAATCCACTTTGGTCACATCCCAGTGATGAGTCTCACCTATTGAGAACTTTGGACCATGACTCTACATAAGTTTGCCATCATGGTTGCAGTGACAAAGCTGCTTAATTAATTTACTAAAAGGACAACAAATTCAATATTTAGAATGCCAAACAAATGAGATTGTTACAAATGTCATAACAATAATTTCAATAGTATTCACACTATTGATTGACATTTATAGACACTAGGTGCATTCACTATTTTCTGATTGCTATGTTAGATGGGAGGGCCAAGCAATTCTATTTAAGTATTTATCTTTGAGAGGAGAAGAGCTACCCTACTTCATGAGGAAGACTAGAAAACATCAGTAACCTCATCAAAGTGACTGCACCCGTTGTTGCTCTGTTAGGGCACAGCAGCCTTTTCCTCCTAGCAAGCCTGTGCTGGTCCACTATGTGTTGCAGGCAGAGCCATGACATCTGTGGAGCCCTGGGAGCTCAGCAAGAGTTGAGTACAACCACATATGCCTGTGGCTAGTTGTCTAGTAATCCAGGTGTAGCACTTTTAAATAAATATTAGCTCTAGATGAGTAGTAACTCTTATGAAATCACAGGCAAATTCGGGTTAGATGGACCTGTCAGCTGTGAGGTCAAATGCAAGTTGGTCAGTGTTTTATCCAGTCTTGAAAACTTTGACTTCACAGCCACTCTGGGCAACCTCTCTGGGCTGTCCTCATAGCGAAAGAGTTTCTTCTATCTAATTAAACTCACTCATGTTTCAGTTTCTGGCTTCATTGAGTTTTGGCTTGGCATGCACCACTGAGAAGGGTCTGGCTTTGTTTTCTCAATAAGCTCCTCATTGGTAATGGAAGGCTGCTGCTAAATCTCCCAAAACCATCTCTTCCCCAGTCTGAATAAGACTCACTCCCTCAGCCTGTCCTCACAGGGCAAGTGCTCCAGACCCTGACCACCTTGGTGGTCTCTGATTAAATTGCTCCAGAAGTTAGACATCTTTTTTTTTTTTTTCTGATGAGAGCCCAGAAAGTAATACAGTATCCCAGACACCATCTAACGAGTGCTGAATTTTGAGAGATAAGCACTTCCCTCTATCTATTGGCTATTGCCCTGTTGATAATAGCTGAAGATGCTGTTCACCGTTGGTGCTGCCAGGGCATGCTGTTGTCTCCTGTTCAGTCTGCTGTCCACCAGGCCTCCCAGACACTTTTCCAAAGACCTTATCCCCCAGCACTCAGGCCCCAACCTGTAGTGTTGCAAGGGGCTCTTCTTTCCCCAGCACAGGGCCTAATATTTGCCCCTGTTGCATTTCATAAGGTTATTTTTGGCCCCTTCCTCCAGCTTGCCAGCGTATCTCTGAATGCCAGCTCTGTCCTTGAACATTGTGAGTGGTCCCCACAATTTGTTGTCACCTGCAAACTTGGTAAGATTGCTATCCATCATCTCCTCCAAGTAATTGTTAAAGATGTATAGAGTTCAAGTCCTAGGAGAGACCCTGGCTGTATGTCACTGGTTATCAGCCTGAAGGTAAAGCCTGACCCATTAATCGCTAGCTTCTGAGCCTGGGCATTCTACCCTTATTTTCATCCATACAGTTTTCTACTCATCTGGTTAAATCGGGGTGAGAATTTGCAGATCTTTATAATGTAAAACAATTACAAACAGACCTCAAAATTATGGAAACACTAAGTGTTCTACCTTCATTATTTTCTTACCTTTCTTTGAGAGAGAGTGAGAACACACATAAAGGAATATGCTTGTGTGCTTCTATGAGACTATAACTCCCCCTGTAAAAATGTTCTTGCACCTGCACCTGCTTCTAAGTCCCTGTAAGTTCAGTCAAAAGAAAAAAAAAGTGAAGAGATAAAAGCTTTAGAGAGGCTTAATTACACTTTGTTATAACATATTCATGGTTGCCAGATGAGCATTCTCGGAACTAATTTTAACACCATATTATAATATATAGCTCAACTCTAATTAACCAGACATTAATCTTCAACACATATACATAAATCCAGACTGTAATTTTTATAAGATTTTTCCTTTATTATAATTTAACACTGGTTTTAATATAAAATTCAGTAAGACTATTGGTTACAGTTTTCCATTCACAAAGCTAAAACATTTCATAATTCAGAAGTATTCTAATTATTTATTATTTTACCTGTAATTTTTTTATTAAAAGACCCAAACACCTCAGAATATAACCCTGCCTTCAAATGGGGGTGAAATGCACAATATCACATCTTTAAAAGTGAACATATTTGAGAATTAATAAGCACTTGAAAACAAAAATTTAGAAGGGATGAGCTGTATGGATGTTATTCTGAAAGCCTAATTAGAGCAGGAGACACCAAATACTTTCTATAATCACTCTCTCTTTCCCACTTCCAACTCAAAGTGGCTTCTCTCTCCACTCCAACATGAACCTGCAGGACAGTCACACAGCAATTCTCTCTCCTTCGTCACTCAGTCCTCACAAATCTCACAAATCTTGACACTAAACTACTAGCTCTAGATGAAGTTTTTTAGAACCAAAGCACATTGTGCCTTCATCTGATCACACCATGTCCACTTGAGCCTCCCTTATTTCCACTCTTCTGAGCAAGATAATATTAGACAATCATTTAATCTCAGGTCATTGTCATTTATGCGAAGCAGCTGTGGAAGTTTAGGTCTGGGTCTGTGCAAAGCAAGAGAGATGAGTTAAGTAAAAATCCTGGTGCTGAGTTGAAGTGGAAGGCTCTGAGTACTTACTCTCAGAGTTGTGATATCTCAGCTGGGGGCAATAGTGTGCAGGAAGATGTCGTAACTTCTTGAAGTGTGACAGCAGCTTTATAAACACATGGGTATTGCAGATAAGTTCTGGTAAGTATGACTGGAGTAGCTTAACGATGCTACAGGAGTAATTATGCTGCAAAAAGATATAAACAGGCATTGCGTTCAGTAATATTTTAAGAGGTTATCCCAAGCACTGAGTATTAAGCATCTGAGTACTACAGTGCATTGACCACCATGCAAGGGAAAGACAGGCAGCTGATCCACTATTGCTAAATGCCTTACAGCATGTTTATTGAGGTTTTAAGTCTCACAGTATTATTTTCAGAAACAGCTGGCAAAAAAATCCCCAAATTTATTGTGATCCTGGAGGGTTGTTTTGTGTAAAAACAGATTCACAGCAGCACACATAATTTTGGGTTGTGTTGTGTGTGGTTTAGGGTTCTTTTTCTGTGAGGCTGCATATTTTTTCTCGCTGCTGGTATTCTATCCTCCCTGTCAGAAGTACTTTGACAAATGAACTGGTCATCTGCAAAAACAGGGAGCCAAAAACCACTATGCAGAATTAGGTAGGACATTCTGGGGATGCTCACTGGAAAGAAATGCATATGTATCTTTGATTACCTTGTTTGTTAATACAAAGAGGTACTTAAACCCATTGATAGTTTAATGGCACACAGAAGTGTTTCTTCTAAAGAGACTTCAGGGACTGGAGAATAGCTGTATTGGAAGAAGGCAACTGATACATGTCTATCTGTAAATTATTTTCATAAGGTTTAGAAAACAAGCTTGGGAAGGCTCTGTAAATGCAACAAAATGTATAGCACCTGGTGAAGTAGATCTCTCTCCCTGCGACATAAAGAAGCTCCCTTCAGTCCTGATAACAACTAATGGAAAATTGCACTCTAAAGTGCAATAAATCTGTCCATTAAAAGGGTAAAGAGAGCTCAGGCTTTGAAAACTAGGAATACCACAGAATGCTCTGTCAGTTTTGTGTCGGACAGGATTTGTTTTGCTTTTATGGTACCATATAAAGAAGTAATAGCTTATAAAGCCTTCAGGGCCCTAGCATAGGTGACAGTCTTTATACCCCCTCTGCACAACTGGATGAGAAACAGATGTCATTCCACTTTCCTGCATGCTCTCCTCTATGTCAAAGACTGTCTGAGGAGCAGGAACGAGCTCTATGCCCACTGCTCTGTAAAGTTAATGTGTTTGTTGAGGCCACAGCCTGTTCACAGGTATAAGACCACCGGACACATTTCTAATTTCCAACAGTATGATCTAGCCCTTTGGAAGCAGTGAAACTATAGGCAGAAGATTTGTTCTAGCTGAAAACTCTTTATTGGGAAAGTGTGACTTCATCCTCAGTTAAATTTGCTTGCAGTCTGAGACAGGTTGTGATCTTCGTCTAGTAACTCTTTCACCAGAGATCAGACTGAACTAACATCCATTTTTCAGCTATTGTTAGGAAAGATAGAGCCACGTCAGAAGATTTGTGTTAAATAACTGCAGGCAGTTGAAAAATTTATGAACAAAAATATTTTCAGATCTTGACTCAATAAGGAAGCAACTGAACAGGACCCTTTTCCGCACTTTTAGAAACTAACACATGGAGGAAAATAAAGATATTATACTGATAAGTATGACCTCTCAGATGTCAAAAGGTGTTTTCCTGCTCCATGTTAAACTTGTTCAGCACCTAGAATGCAATGCTTTCACAGCCCTAACTGTGTTTTTTTCCATGTGCATTACAAGGGGACACGAACATGTTTTTCAAAATGTTAAGTAACTAAAAATGCCCCAGAAATTAATGGGAACTAGAGGAAGCAGAGTTCTTGATCCACATGAATGTGCAGGGTGAAAGTGTAGATAAATTTGGATTAGCAAGCAAAACTGAGCCCTGTTGTTAAATAGCACTTGATTCCATTAGACTGTGTCGGATTGTTAAAAATGCTAACATTATGTGTGACTATTCATTTTCATCACCTGCTCTTGATTAATCCAGTCCTAAATAGCATCTGTGGACCCTGCCATCTCATACTACTTAATTAAATTAGCAACACATTTGTCTCCCCCGTTTTCCTATCAAAGGGTTGTGCTCAGGAGAAATAAAACCTTTGTTCACCACAACTCCGTATAATTTACACTCCTTTTTCCCTTTTTCCTTCAGCTCTTGGCTCAGATGCTAAATTGTAACTGGTAATAGGGAGCTATTAGGTCTAGTGAAGCGTGTCAAAGAAGTCAGTAGAAAACCAGACCAGAAAAGAGGCCTCAGATCTCATAAAACAACAGACTCAAGATTCTAGATTCAGGATTACATTGTACCAAGATTCATTCATTTTGCAGTAAAAAAAAAATAAATACATAAATAAATTTAAAAAAAGACATATGACCTTTATAAATAGTTGGGGCAGAAAGATGGGAGAAATGAGAGGGAAGGATGCTGAAACAGGTAGAAAGCTTTTGGTTTATGTTATTTCCCCAAGAAGGTAAAGATAATAATTGTCAATAACAGACACCCATATATGAGTAATGGGCCACAGTGTATTGTGTCTGCAGGGTAGGAGATTAATATAATTTACACTGCTGGAAAATAGTACTATATAGTACTATCATACTGAACTGTATATGGCCTTGAAAACTCTTCTATGTGGAAATAAAGTATCCACTCTGCAATTAACCATGATCTCCACTTGTGAATGAACCTGTATGCACCTTCCTCCAAACTTTGTTCATCATCCCAAAAATGTTAAATCCTTTCACCCCCACAAGTCCCTAGGACAACTCATGGTACTCGCTACATGTCAGTCAAGGCAAGATAACCTAACTACCAGTGGCTGTTCTTCTTTTCTTTCTGGTCTTACATTGACACGAAAAGAGGTTTTGATAGAGAGTATTTCTGGGTTGTAACTGTACTGAAGAGGACAGGCTGGCAGAAGTGTGCCACAGACTCTTTGCCTTGCTCCTCATGTAGTCATCCTTTCAATGAAAGTCCCTTCTGGTGCTGAGATGGGAACCTAAGGGTTTGCAGATCTTTCTTCAGCCTTCCTCACCCTCCTGCAAGTAACCTTTTCCAGCAGAGGATGGAGAACCTCACACTCTTGAGAACCTGTCACCTTCATCTCTGTGTGCCATAGTTAACCATTTGGAAATTATTCCTCCACAAAGTGTAATGACAAATTCATTCATATTTGTGAAGCAGGATAGCCCATGACGATTATGATACACTGAGGAATCTGAGACAGAAATCATTAATCCTTCAAGATCCTGCAAGACATGGTGTTTTTGCACACTCTCTGCAAATGCCTCCCAAACCGTATGTTTGATATCTGGTGTTCCCATATACACACAGGTGAATAAGAGGTCTGACGAAGGCATTTCCAGAAAACAATTACTTAGAGAAGTGTCAGTGATAGCCAGGAGTAAGACATTGAAGATAAACAGCTGCTTCACCTGCTTGGGCCTCTACCATCTGCAATTATACTGCAGAGAGATGGCACAAAGCCAGACTACCCAATAATCCTGATCAAGGTGATCAGTTGGGGTGTAGGATCTCCATTTTCAAATTCTCTGTGATTTTATCCACTTGGGACAGGGACATGAGCTTACATTCTTTGAGTATTCCTTTGCTTTGGATTCCTCAGTCTGTCCTGCACATCTTTGTACAAAATATATATTTACTGGACCAGAAGAGGAACAAGTGGCTTCATACAGCACTGCCTTAGAAACTGACTCTCATGTCCTTCCTGAAGCAGGCACTCATTTTTGGTCCTCAGCATCACAAGTCAGTAGAACAGGTGACCTGCTCAAAACAGTGTCACTCATTTCTTCTCAATGTTCCTTGAGCATACTCAAAGGATGGCACCCCACTGGTCAAAGAGCCGTTCCCCTAAATAATCCAGGAGTCCCATTTCAGCTTTGAAGGAGGCTCTCAGCAGCGCCAAAGCCTGAGTCGTTCTACACATGCCAGCCCATGAAAATACCAGTGCTGAGCAGAGGGCTGAAGTATCTCTGCAAACATGTAGAAACAGAGGGCCTCTAACTGTTAGACACAAGTACATCAGAAAAAATTAGGCACCATTCTCATCAGAGTGAGGATGGCTTCTTTTGGAGGAGGGTTTAGAAAAAAATCTGAAAACCTATTGCTGATAAGTTCCCTAACCACCATCTGCTCTATCCACTGAGTGAAGCAAAGCCCTACTGAATTCAAGTGATCTTAATTAATTATATCATAATATAGATGCACAGGCAGATGATTTAAATCTTTCTTTTCAACCCAAATCTTGGCACTTCCTATTTTCTGAGTGTTTGATTTTTAACAGTAACAATGTATCTATATACTTACTATGGTGCTTGCTGTGTGCATAGTTACAAGTATTAAAACGATATCAATAAAAATGCTGAAGGAAAATTCAGCCCTTTCATCTGAACAGAGATGTGATGCATCTTAAGACTTGTATTTTTAAAAATATAATTGAGTTGTTCTTTTTTGCAAGAGTCAATTTGATAGTGTTGCAAGGATATGTTTTCCATTTAAATCTTCTCATATGGAGTGACATGCATAATCAATCTTCCTGGTGACATTGTAGCAAAGCAGAAATTATTGATGTTTAGTAGCCACATCATAAGTAAGGACAATAAATAAGGAAATGGAAATTTATACTTAATTGATAAAGTTCTTTCTTTTCCACTTTGGAAGCTTTCTATAGCTTCATAGAACAACAAATTAAGTTTATAAATGCATATGAATGGATTCATAGAAAAACAGGGTAAAAAATAACCAAACATCAGCTGAATTTTCGTGTGGTACACTTTCTGTCCTCTGCACATTAAGGATAAATTTCATTTAATTGACTAACACATTTAGCTTTGAGACACTTCTTTTGTCAGTTTATCCTTCATTATTCAAGTTTTTGATGCAAAATAAAAGTGCCACATATTCATCCTGTTTTGCCTGTTTTCAGCTCTACCAAATACTTAGAAGAGATTAAAGCTCTCACTTGGTAAATAATTCCTATTGGGACACTTTTACGTTAATTTAAAAAATGCATATATGTTGTTTTCAATGGGTTTGAATTTAAACACATACTCAACGCTTTCTTTGAATGGGACCTACTGTGGAAATAGAAGCTTAACTCTGATTTCACATTAAAAGTAAATAATGTTTAAAATGAAGATAGTATCTTTATAACCAAAACTAATATTTTCAATAAATCATCATGGCCAGGTAAGCCAATAAAGGACAAGTGTCTTCTGACAATATCAAGGGATGTTTCCACTGAGTCAAAGAACATGTCAGCTAGAGCTGATGGGTAGCTTGAGCAACTCTGTCCCTCAGCAAGTTGTTAGTGCCTTTCAGCTGAAACATGTAACCAAGCATGTGAATGGTGCTGGTCTTTTTAGGAGTAGTTTTTACCAATGCAGTGTTGCCTGGTGTATCTGTGCATCTTATCTCCTATCCTCAATTGTCACCATTTATTCAAGCCTAGCTTGCTAGGAAAACAACAAAAGTTTATAGGCTAAACTAATTTCCAGTTAAGACAGGTATTCATATATATGTGTGTGTGTATATCTTAAAGGAGACAGTATACTGAGAACCAAAATCAGAAATAATTATAAGCAAAAGGCTCTGTGAAGTCTTCCCTCCATGTTTCAAGTTGAAATATAATAGGAAACAAGTGGTCAGTTTTACTGCTCCCTCATAGATATGCTGTGGCAGAAGTTAGTTCCATTTTTATATCTTCCATACAAAGAGCATCTCTTCATTAGATCAACAGATGGATTTTTTTATAATTAGTAAGTTTATCAATCCAAATCTAGCATTATAGGTTACTGACAGAGTACAGACTAGAATATGAAATTTTATGAGTTTGGGAATAACCTTCATTAGAAAGATTTCACAGGCTCATAAACCCTCAGGAAGCTGTATCATGCCGATCCTATCTGTTGTATAATAAATCAAACAGCTTCCCATCAGTTTATATCTTCTACGTAAGTGCCTTTTGTGATGTTTCATTTCATATACCCTTGGACTGATTTGAAAACTAAGAGACAATGATTGATTTTTAGCTTGTATCTATCAAGCAGAGTTAAAATCTTAGAAAATCAACGTTAATTAAAATGTATCGTTACTTACTTCCTTTCAGAAAAGAGTAGACCTGGGGAATTTGAAGACAAACAGAGGCAAGCCACAAAACCTTAACACAAAATATTCTTCTCATGACACAAACAGCTATAAAATGAAGGAAGGTGTAAATCAGAGACAAAGAAAAGGTAAAGAAGAGTAAAGGCTACTAACTATTTTAAAGAAAAGTCATGATTTCCTAGAAAAAAAAAATCACAGTATTCTGTACACTATCAGTAACTGCACTCATCATTTTATTTTTATTTTGTCATGGAGAAAGAGGAATTATTTTAGTGAAAGATCTATTTTAGGTAGCAAAAACATAGTAGTTAAACAAAAATTTGTATCTAGTAGATGTGCATGACTGTTAACAGGTTTAAGACAGATATACTGTTTAAGACAGAAATATATGGGTAACTTTGGAAATAATATTTTTCTGTGAAAGCTTATTTGAATCATTAGAAGATTCTCTAAAGCAAAAGGTATTTGGCAGCCCTTTGTCTGCTGGAAAATAAGGAGAACTGCCATGTTTAGCTTTAACAAGCTATTTCTGAGTGATACAACTTCACTAGCAAAGATAACAAATGTTCCTGTCTTATATTCTTTGATGGTCTAAATCATTGGTCTACTACTTCCACATACAGAACCTTACTGAATAACTAGGACTGGTGATACGCACACAACGCGGTTTTATTGGTTAGTACTGGTTTTGTGAGTCTGTGTTTCCCTTGCAAAAATAAGAAAACTATTAGCTACTTTTTGGCAAGAAATTTGTGAAGAGTGGGGATGCAGCTCTACCCTGAGTGTATGAAGAGATGCAGTGCATGAAGCAGCACTGACGTTGCAGCCACAACTTCCCCAGGAAATCAACAGCTGCATAAGACTGCTGGCATGCAAACATAACTTTCTTTTAGTCTGATTATGCTGGGATTTTTGTTTAAGTTACTCAATAAAACAAATTTTATTACCTACTCTATTGTTATGCTGTGATATGATATTGTGTGCAGCTATGTATTTTTCAGCATTGGAATTTCCCTGGTGTGAATATATTCTATGTTTTGAATAAAATGTAGTTTTATCATCTATTCTTTTACAACTTGTAAATTCTGCTCTTCAAGATTTTCTTAGGGTGTAGATTTTTGATTGTTGCTTTTCTTTGTAGCACATTTTAGTTGGTATTGTGCAGTATTCATGTGTTCACAAATGGTCTCAAATGTGTCTAAGAAAGGGCTCAGGAAACGGCTTCTTCCTTAACAGCCTTCACAGGCTGAGTCCCACAGCTACCACTGCATTTTCTGCTCTTCAGCATGCTCTGAAGATCACTTGTGAGATGTTACGTGTGTTCCATGCCTTAACTGAGCTTAGCTCTCCCTCCATCAGTAGATGTGAGCTCAGCCATACATGAAAACACCACAGTAAGCAAGCAGCAGGAGTGCTGGTCCCTCCTGTCTCCTGCTCACACAAACCAGAACCTGGTCTCCTGACCATCTATACCAGAGATTTGCTCAGTGCACGCACCTTTTCCTACTGTCCAAGTTTATTCTCACATGTTCACAGAATCACAGAATGTTAGGGATTGGAAGGGACCTCAAAAGATCAACTAGTCCAATCCCCCTGCCGGAGCAGGAACACTTAGATGAGGCTACACAGGAATGTGTACAGGTGGGTTTTGAATGTCCCCAGAGTAGGAGACTCCACAACCCACCTGGGCAGCCTGGTCCAGTGTTCTGTCACCCTCACTGAGAAGAAGATTCTTCTCAAATTTAAGTGGAACCTCTTGTGTTCCAGTTTGTACCCATTACCCCTTGTCCTATCATTGGTTGTCACTGAGAAGAGCCTGGCTCCATCCTTGTGACACTCACCCTTTACATAGTTATAAACATTAACGAGGTCACCCCTCAGTCTCCTCTTCTCCAAGCCAAAGAAACCCAGCTCCCTCAGCCTTTCCTCACAAGGGAGATGCTCCACTCCATCATCTTTGTTGCCCTGCACTGGACTCTCTCCAGCAGTCCTCCCTGTCCTTCTTGAACTGGGAACCCCAGAACTGGACACAATATTCCAGATGTGGTCTCACCAGGGCAGACTAGAGGGGAAGGAGAACCTCTCTCGACCTACAAACCACCCCCCTTCTAATACACCCCAGGATGCCATTGGCCTTCTTGGCCACAAGAGCACAGTGCTGGCTCATGGTCATCCTGCTGTCCACCAGGACCCCAGGTCCCTTTCCCCTACACTGCTCTCTAATAGGTCATTCCCCAACTTATACTGGAACCTGGGTTTGTTCCTAACCAGATGCAATACTCTACACTTTCCCTTGTTATATTTCATTAAATTTTTCCCCGCCCAAGTCTCCAGCCTGTCCAGGTCCCGCTGGATGGCAGCACAGCCTTCTGGCGTGTCAGCCACTCCTCCCAGCTTAGTGTCATCAGCAAACTTGCTGATAGTACACTCTATTCCCTCGTACAAATCATTGATGAATATATTGAATAATACTGACCCCAGTACTGATCCTTGAGGCACTCCACTAGATACAGGCCTCCAACTGGACTCCACCCCATTGACCACGACTCTTTGGCTTCTTCCCTTCAACCAGTTCTCAGTCCACCTCACTACTCAATTGTCCAGACCGCACTCCCTCAGTTTAGCTGTAAGGATGCTGTGGGAGACTGTGTCAAATGCTTTACTGAAGTCAAGGTAGACCACATCCACTGCTCTGCCATCATCTATCCACCTGTTATGTCTTCATAAAAGGCTATGAGGTTCGTCAAGCACAATTTCCCCTTGGTGAAACCATGTTGACTGCCCCTAAGGACCCTCTTATCCTTGATATGCCTTGAGATGGCACCAAGGATAGGTTGTTCCATCACTCTCCCAGGGATGGAGGCAAGGCTGACCGGTCTACAGTTACCCGGGTCCTTCTTCTTGCCCTTTTTGAAGACTGGAGTGACATTTGCTTTCCTCCAGTCCTCAGGCACCTCTCCCATTTCCCAAGACTTGGCAAAGATGATGGAGAGTGGTCTAGCAATGACCTCAGCCAGCTCCCTCAGCACCCACAGGTGCATCTCATCTGGACCCATGGATTTATGGATGTCCAGATTGCTTAACTGCTCCCTAACCCAGTCCTCTCAACTAACGCAAACTCCTCCATTGTCCTGACTTCCTCTGTGGCCTCAGGGGTACGGGGCTCCTCCGGACAGCCTCTGGCAGAGTAGACAGAGACAAAAAAGGCATTCAGTAACTCTGCCTTCTCTGTATCTTCTGTCACCAGGGCAACCACTTAGTTCATCAGTGGGCCTATGTTGCCTCTGGTGTTAGTTTTATCTGCCATGTATTTGAAAAAACTCTTTCTGTTATCCTTGACCTCTCTTGCCAGGTTTAATTTTAAGGAGGCCTTAGCTTTCCTTGTTGCTTCCCTACACTCTCTGACAACAACCTTATATTCTTCCCAAGTGGCCAGCCCCTCCTTCCATGATCTGTAAACTCTCCTCTTCCACTTGAGCTTACCCAGCAGTTCCCTGTTTAACCACACAGGTTTCCCGGCTCACTTCCTTGACTTCCTATGTATCAGGATGCTCTGACCTTGAGCCTGGTAGAAGCAGGCCCTGAATACTAATCAACTATCTTGGGCCCCTTTACCTTAAACCAGCCTTGCCCATGGGATTTCCCTTAGTAATTGTTTGAAAAGGCCAAAGTGAGGGAAGGAGAGATGGGAGGAGAGAAAGAGAAGGGAAACAGGAAAATAAATGGTCCCCAGCTTTCATCTCAACATGGAGATAGGACACAGCTTTGAAATATACCTTGATTTTGTAGGTAAGACGCAGTCAGCATGCAACAGCGTCTCTGGAGACCTGACCCCAAATAAAGAATCATTAGGTAATTTAGGTTGGACAGGACCCCTGGAGTCTTCTTGTCCAACCTCCTGCCTGAAGCACAAAAAGATAACTGAAACTGAGCTCAAGGGAGAATGAAATACACGAAGCTACTACTGTGTCATTGGATCCTACAGCTCTTGTCACTGTCTCCGGGTATTCAAGCAGCAGTTTCTTTTACCTTTAGATCATGGGGAAAACTATTCTCCCGCTTGTAGGGGAGGTCTGTTCATGGGCACAGTAATACTTGCTTGCCATAGTTTCTAGTCTGGAATGATCTTATTTTCTCTGATGATGGACACAAAAAGGGCATTTCAATTTCCTCAAAACCAGGCAGTTCATTGCATTATCAGAGAAAAAGAAAGAGGATACATCAGACTGGTGCTGGTGCCATTTCTTATTTCAGGTTTTTAGAGACAAACTCAACATATAAGGCTTTGAACTTGAAAGTAATTGGTGATGATAGCTCAACCAATTTCTGAAGTCGGTTGCAAACAGGCTGAATCACTTAAATGCTTAAATTACACTTTCAAAAACAGGATTCATATCCTGTAATGCATCCAAGATCAAACATAGGCTATATTATCTTCAATAGGTTGTGATTTTATTACTTTTGATAGGTGAAACAAAATTTTCTGGAAATTTGTTTTGTTTCTGTTCTTGAAAAGCTCTTTATTTGATTTGCAATAGAACATGAAAATGGTCAAATTACATGAATCTGGGGGAAAAAAAAAAACAAGGTTTCATACATAAGATTTGTGGGTGAGGTTTTATTTGGTGCCTTTTTGTGCTAAGCCCTGTAAGCATAAAGAGTACCAGAATCCTGTCCTGAGAAGTTTATCATCTAAGTAGGCAAGAAAGTAGAAGCAGAAGAAAATAACATGTATATTCCATTATATCTTTGAGCGATGGAGAGAGGAAACTTGGAGGTTACCTGAGGATACAAAAAAGAACAAAGAAGGAGTATTGAATTTGAAGAAGTTGAAACAGTGGAGAAGAAGGGCAAAAGAACTAAGTAAGAATAAACGTTAGATGCAAAGACTATGAAGGAAGGAGAAAGTCAGATAAAGTAAAGAGCCAAGATAATGGTGAGATTGTAAAAAGTCTTTGAATCCAGAAAGGCTCAGGCTTTGGCTGTGTCTTCAGCTATTATCACTGACTAGTGTTTCTGTTTTTTACCTGGAGGACAAATGGTAAGGGTTGGAGAACAGAGGGGGATAATACTAGTCTCAGTGCTTTAGCCTTAATCTAATACCATGGTAACAAAATCCTGGAACCAGGGATAAAAGCAAAAAATACCTGGGATCTGAAACCAGACTAAGAGCTATCAAACACCCACAGTTGCTAGTTGGATAAATAGAGCTAAATTTTCAGAAGTAGCTGCAAGAATTCATGTGTAGTTCTTTTCTGTTCTCTGTGAAAAAAAAAAAAAAAATCCACTGTTAATCCTCAGACTATATTTGCATATATGATTTAGGAAGATCATGGTCTACATACATCTTGAATGAAAATGCATTTTGTATATAGGTTACATAGCTTTCTGAATATGCACCAATTTGGATAAGACAAATTGTACATGCACAGTTTTAGATACTGCTTAGAGGCACCCTTGAAAGACACCCTTGATTCAAAAGCTATTAGCTACTCATCTTAAATCTCACAAGTCATGCAGGATTAGTCCTAGTATTATTAATGCAGAGAACAAAGTAATTGGAGATTCAAAAACCATTTTAGATGAATTTAGTAAATTTTATAGCAATCTTTTCACATCAAAGGGTTAAGAGGATAATGGTTATGAATATACTCCTTGATGTTTAAAGGATCCTTCAATTCCACCTAAGGACAGTATAGGTCTGGAATAATCTATTACACACAATCAGATGAAACATGTAATTTATTTTGGGTGACATTCTCCTCATCTGCATAATTGGTCTTTATATACAGGAACTTTAGGGGAGGGAAATTCATCTCGCCAACTTGGGGTCAGGATGTTTCATATGGCCCTTTTCAAAAATTCCAATTCACCAACTAAATTCAGTAATCATGACTAATGCTGAAGGAAAGGAAGAGAAGAGGGAAGGGAAGAGAAGAGGGAAGGGAAGAGAAGAGGGAAGGGAAGAGAAGAGGGAAGAGAAGAGGGAAGGGAAGGGAAGGGAAGGGAAGGGAAGGGAAGGGAAGGGAAGGGAAGGGAAGGGAAGGGAAGGGAAGGGAAGGGAAGGGAAGGGAAGGGAAGGGAAGGGAAGGGAAGAGGGAAGGGAAGAGAAGAGGGAAGGGAAGAGAAGAGGGAAGGGAAGAGGGAAGGGAAGAGAAGAGGGAAGGGAAGAGGGAAGGGAAGAGAAGAGGGAAGAGAAGAGGGAAGGGAAGAGAAGAGGGAAGGGAAGAGAAGAGGGAAGGGAAGAGAAGAGGGAAGGGAAGAGAAGAGGGAAGGGAAGGGAAGGGAAGGGAAGGGAAGGGAAGGGAAGGGAAGGGAAGGGAAGGGAAGGGAAGGGAAGGGAAGGGAAGGGAAGGGAAGGGAAGGGAAGGGAAGGGAAGGGAAGAGGGAAGGGAAGGGAAGAGGGAAGGGAAGGGAAGGGAAGGGAAGAGGGAAGGGAAGGGAAGGGAAGGGAAGGGAAGGGAAGAGGGAAGGGAAGGGAAGGGAAGGGAAGGGAAGGGAAGGGAAGGGAAGGGAAGAGGGAAGGGAAGGGAAGAGGGAAGGGAAGGGAAGGGAAGGGAAGGGAAGGGAAGGGAAGAGGGAAGGGAAGGGAAGGGAAGGGAAGGGAAGGGAAGGGAAGGGAAGGGAAGGGAAGGGAAGGGAAGGGAAGGGAAGAGGGAAGGGAAAGGGAAGGGAAGGGAAGGGAAGGGAAGGGAAGGGAAGGGAAGGGAAGGGAAGGGAAGGGAAGGGAAGGGAAGGGAAGGGAAGGGAAGGGAAGGGAAGGGAAGGGAAGGGAAGGGAAGGGAAGGGAAGGGAAGGGAAGGGAAGGGAAGGGAAGGGAAGGGAAGGGAAGGGAAGGGAAGGGAAGGGAAGGGAAGGGAAGGGAAGGGAAGGGAAGGGAAGGGAAGGGAAGGGAAGGGAAGGGAAGGGAAGGGAAGGGAAGGGAAGGGAAGGGAAGGGAAGGGAAGGGAAGGGAAGGGAAGGGAAGGGAAGGGAAGGGAAGGGAAGGGAAGGGAAGGGAAGGGAAGGGAAGGGAAGGGAAGGGAAGGGAAGGGAAGGGAAGGGAAGGGAAGGGAAAGGAAAGGGTTTCCATCATGATCTATGTACACCCATCAATATCTAAGATTTATCACACAGTTTCAGTGTGTCTGCCCTTCAATGTTATCTGTAGAGGAAGTTCAGATGTTCAAAAAATGTTTGTACATGTCTTTTATTCCATCTCTTCTTGATGGAGTACTGAGAAACTGCTAGTTGCCTTGCTTTTAAATCATTGCAACATTAATAGACATGTATATGTATTTAAATAGTGTATGTGTTTGCATATACCTTTGTCTCCAAGTTTTTAAACCAGCAGTGGACTCACATTTTTTGTGCTGCCTCTTTTAGGAATTTACATATCAGAAGTTTGTATCGAAGTTAAATTTCGTGAGACAACTGCTTAACTACAGTGTAATTATATGGTAATTACAGTGTAGCCCAAGTTCAAAATGAAACATTGACATATATATATATAATTTAAACTCACAAATATAATTAGAAATATCTTTTTTTTGTCTTTTTTTAATCTTAGATATTTGCATTAAAATTGTAATTGTTTTATTGGTTTTGACACAAGAGTTTGTCACAAAATCCTAGGATCAGAGTTGTAGGTACCCACCTGAATTTGTTTTAATGAATACTTTTCCGTTTCCTTCCACTAGTATGTTATGTTTCTGTTTTGCCATTTTCAAATTACCTATGCTTTTTTTATGTAGGCAAAGTATATACTTGATTTCCAAACAAACTTCTATGTCTAGATCAAACTATGTTGAAAGTAGTCCATCAACATGTTTATTCACTAGGAAAAAATGTGACTTGTTTTCTTTCTTCCCTCTTATTTTGGCACTTTGGAGAGCGACTCTATGTTTTTACAATATATCTTGCACACTTACGTGTGTGTCACTACATATGACAATAAGTAATTCTACTGTGAAAGTCTAAAAATTATGCGCCTCCACAAAGCTTCCTCAGGACTGAACAGTGAGTGATGACTTCTGGGAAACTTATCTGAAAATAATTATCAAGCCTTATCTGAAAATAAGTTTATAAATAAAAAAAGTAAAAGATCCCAAAGGCATCTATATCCTGGCTTTCAACAATAAAGGATATGCCCATAATAAAGAGAGAGAAGTGACAACGCCAGAACTTTACATTTTTGTTCTCCAGCCAGCACAGAAAGCAAACACATATGGCCATGTGGATTGTGTTTAGGACTCCAAAGAAGCCTCTTTTTGAACCACTTTTGTGGTAAATATATGTGATTTATTTCCAAATAAGGTATTTTAATTGCAAGGGAAGGAACAGAATGCTGAATTGTAATATCTAAATGAACATGCACACCACAGGTTTTCGAGGAATTCCTGATGTCTTTCAGCTGTGATGGCTTAAACCAATCTCAGCACTGCCATGGTCCTAACATGGTCAAGCATGAAAAAGCACATCTGCTTCACTCATTTTTTTTTTAAACTTTATTGTGGTTTCTTTGTTTTTTGTTTGGTTTGCTACAACATATTGATGTTAATTTCTTATGTGGCTTTCCATACTTTTTTGCAATACATATGTTTATTAAATTAATAGTATTTGTCATTTAATTTATTGCAAAAAGACATATGCATATGTGAAATATCAATTTGTATTTTCAACTATCCAATTCTTTCAACTTTTAAAATCAGCTGAGATTTTACTTACAGTCCTCAAAGAATGTTTTCAAAAATGTTGTGTCCCAAGAGGAAGCCTAAAAACTGTGACAATTTCTATTCATATTAACTTTCAACAATGAATTTTTTCCATTGGAATTGGGATGATAAGGAAATAATGTCATTAACTCCCTTACACAAAACATTACTAGAAGTAAAGCTCCCTTCTTAGTTGCTTTTCTACGGCTTCTCCAAATATTCACTGCATCTGCTTAGAAAACAAGAAATGGATTCCTCTGAAATGTAAGAATATTTCACATCTAGTTAAAAAAAAATCCCATCTCCTTGGAGCTTCCGCTGTAGCCTGATTCTCAAAAAATTACCTTATTATGTTTATGTTGAACATAAGTAAAACTGTATGTCTAGTTACACAGCTGTTGGGAATTAGTGATCGCACTATATGGCAATAAGGAGACTTGGAACATAACATTCTAACTACAGTGTAGCTGAGCTGACTCTAAAGGGAAAGGAGGACACAGAATAAGGTCAATTTATTAAAAATCCACAGAAGTCACTGTCACTGCCTGCCCACCAGTCTGTTTCCCATTCTATTTAAAATAGATTTTATTTTTTAGCCTTATGAGCTGTCTTCCTGGGCTTTTCTGGTGCCTTGGGCTGTGGTGATTAGAGAAATAATCATCTTGTAAAGTGCTGAAGATAAGGAAGATATTTAAATAACATTTTCCTTCTTTGTTTACCTCCACAGAAGGCTGAGGGACCAAATAGCTGAGGGAAATATTTTGCAAGCTTTTCAAATTTACAGAGTCAATTCAACAGTGTTGCTGTGAATGTTATCGCTGAGTTTTGTATTCATGGTTGATTCTTTATCAAATTAGCTCTTCTGTGGGTAAATATATCTTTCTCAATTGTACTCCTACAAAATCAGCCTGTGTCCTGAAAGTAACAAAACTGATTGAGTATGTTCCAGATATGCAAACCAATTAGCCTACACAGCAGCAACATGATCTCAGTAAAATAAGTGGTCTCCATTTTAAAAGAATCAGATATTAAATCCAGGCTATATGATTTTCTTTGCAACATTATGGATCATGTAACACAACTATATAATCTTATATTATTTTGTTGAAAGTTGCATCATCAGTCTTGTGTGCTGCAGTGGAAATTTGTAGAGCAGCTAAAAGCATATCTGAGGACAAAACAATGCAATGAAAACAATACCAGTATTCTTACCCACACTATCTCTTATTTTTTCTTTGAAGTCTTTTCACATCTGGTTTATGTAGTAACTGAATTAAGATTCAAAGAAAAAACAAACAAACAAACAAACCACCATACTTTAATAAGGTAACAGTAATAATATTCTCATTATATTTCTTCAAATTAATAATGACTACACAGTCCATACATAATCTCTGCATCGTGACAATGCCACAGAGTTAGAACAGTTAAGTGTAGAAAATTATATATATATGCATATAGAGAGAATGATACATATTTTATCAATAAATAGGTAGATATACTGATGTGTATTATATATGTATATTTGGGGTGTTTGGCAGAAAAGACAGCAATAAAATCCAAAATGTAATCCATTATGGCTTTGGTTTTTACAGATTCCTAACATTTTATACACATATACACAAATCTTTTTGGTAACAACACAAGCTTGGATTTTCCTTCCAAAATCTACATAATGCTTTTAACTGGACATGTTTTATTACAAGAAGAACACAGTCTCTCTATTCAAACTAAATGTTTTGGTAGGTTTGTTGCTCATATGAATAACTCCTGCTACTTTTTATATATTATGCAGTCATTTGATATTTGTCCAAATTCAGTGTTACTTTTACAACTACAATATCATATGAAACCAGCTTTTTTTTCTCAAATTAAATGGTCATCATGGCATGCACATGATACTACCTCTACAGATAAAATAAATAATTTCATGTACACTTCTTTCATGACATGGGTCTTCTAACTTCATTGACTTCAGGACCCAAGGGAAGCCCAGGCACAATTGTCAATAGACCTCCTTGAAATAAAAACATCATTTTTCCTTCTGCTCATTGCAAGGAAGACTGAAACTGCCACTGATAATTAATCCACTGAGAGAAATCAATATTGCAACTAGTTGGAGATGAAACAACCCATAGCAAAATAAACTTTTGCCATGACAGTTTAGCAGTTCTTCTAAGCATATTCCGTCTGTGCACAGTTGTGGAATCTTAATAAATGGTTGCAAAAAACTAGAAGCCAGTTGTGTCAAACAGTTGGATTCTGTACCATGAAATACAGTTACTGCTCTTGTATGTGCTGGCTCATTTTTCAAGACATAGTAGTGGCCCTGTATTTATAAAGACTGAAAATGCTCTGAAAGAAAGACAAGACAGCTTGGCAATGGCCAATAGTGGGAATTGGTTATATGAAAAAAAATCTGTTCTACTGCATTCTGCTTATACCATTTCTGCAACTGGACTGCAACTCAGGAAGCTAGATTTTGGCATCAAACTCAAGAATTTGAATGAACAGCTCAACATTTTCAGACTTATATTCATTTTAACTCCCAGATAAAGGCTGAAACATTTACTATAGAAAAGAGTTCAGGGATGGATTAGACTTTAAAAGAATGGAAAACTGTCTGTTTTAATGCAGACCGTTGACTAAATTAAAACCACTTAATGAAAACAACAACAAACTCTACAGCACTACTGATGGGAATCAAACCTATAGCTGCATCAGGAGTGGCATTTAGCAGGAAATACCAGGACAATCACTGACAGAGTTCATTGATGCATAGTCGTCTCCCAGCAGCCATCCTCCAGAAGCCATCCATGGACGCTCAGAAGTGTACAGACTTTGTGGCCAAATGGCTAACATTCAATCCTGCAGACTCAGCACAGACAGTCAGTGAACACAGAATGATTCATGTTCCTTTGTACAAAAGTCTGTTGCATTTTATCCCCTTTATTAACCTAACAGATTTATTTAATTAATGTGTAGCTTCTAGAAAAGCAACCAGGGAAGGGTTGTTTGCTATTTCCTTTGACAGATTTAGCAACAGTAAAAAATATATACCTTATTTGAATTTATAGATGATGGTTTAGGACATGCAGGATGTTTCACAGAAGCCTTTAGCTTCATTAACCAGCCTTCTTCTCTTCATAATGTCTGGTCTACACTGTTTGTAGTAACCATTTTATCTTCTTGTCAACTGTTAAATATTGGGATTGGGGTCCCTCTAATTGGATTACAACTGAATATGGGTAAAACTAAATAAGGTACATATATTGACTGAAAATATTATTTTAAGAGCTTTTAATGTTATTCTTTATCTTTTTGACATCTTATTAATATAATGAAGATGTACCCAAATATCATTTATTATTTTATCATCTCTGAAACACTTTGGGTTTTTGTTTTGTTTCATTTTGGGATGGTGTTTTTTTTTGTTCTGCTTGAGATGCCTTTGATATCCAAGGAATCATTCTCTTCTATCACAGTGATTATGTTGCCATAAAGAGTTCCGAAACGGAGTTACCTCCCACTGTCTGCAAAGTGTTTGATGAAGAAAAACATTATTTATAACCTCTAAAAATTCAGCTAACGGCATTCTGTCAGACTTAAAATATGTCTTCACACATATTTACAAACAAACATGCAGCATGTAAGAACACAGGCACATACATATGTGTTTTAATTTTATTTAAGCCTGTCAAACTGTCATTTCTAGCAGGAGAAAAATGTCACTTCCTCCCTTTCTCAAGCAGCTGTTAAAGGAAGAATTGACCGTGATGGAGAGCAGAATGACCATCAGTCAGCATTGTGCCCTTGTGGCCAGGAAGGCCAATGGCATCCTGGGGAGCATTAGAAAGGGGGTGGTTAGTAGGTCAAGAGAGGTTCTCCTTCCCCTCTAGTCTGTCCTGGTGAGACCACACCTGGAATATTGTGTCCAGTTCTGGGCCCCTCAGCTCAGGAAGGACAGGGAACTGCTGGAGAGAGTCCAGCGTAGAGCCACAAAGATGATTAAGGGAGTGGAGCATCTCACCTATGAGGAAAGGCTGAGGGAGCTGGGTCTCTTAAGCCTGGAGGAGACTGAGGGGTGACCTCATTAATGTCACGAGGATGGAGCCAGGCTCTTCTTGGTGACAACCAATGATAGGACAAGGAACAATGGGTTCAAACTGGAACACAAGAGGTTCCACTTAAATTTGAGAAGAAACTTCTCAGTGACAGTGACGGAACACTGGAATAAGATGCCCAGGTGGGTTGTGGAGTCTCCTACTCTGGAGACATTCAAAACCCTCCTGGACACCTTCCTGTGTAACCTCATCTAGGTGTTCCTGCTCCGGCAGGAGGATTGGACTAGTTGATCGTTCGAGGTCCCTTCCAATCCCTAGCATTCTGTGATTCTGTGATATTTAATTCCAACAAATAATCTGCTTAAAATTTCTCCTTCCCCATAAATTCCATAAGAAAATCATACAAAGATACCTACAACATCATCATACTTCTCTGCAGCTGAACAGCAAATCACCTCCCAAGAGATGGACCCACTCAGTGCAGAGCCTGCTTCTCATGACACTGGACAGATGGAAATATAAAATAGGCATAAACCAGCCATAACTGCTTTGAAGTAACTTCAGCTCTGCAAGTAGTGCTGTGCCTGAAGAAGCTTGAAGAGGAAAGAATGTCACTGAACTGGTGGCACCCTGCCTCTGTAGACAGAACCCAAGCACAAAAAGTTCACTTTGCAGAGCTCTTCTAGCCTCAACCCAAGCCTTCCTTGGCTGCCCTGCACAAGGAGCTGCATGAGTAGCCCAAGGAAGCCACACACTCAGGACACCTAACTCCATATCTCCTTTCAGCAGCAGAGAGAGTCCTGTCCCCATGCTGCAGCAGGTTGTAAGAAAATGAGAATTGAGTAAAAAGTGACTGACCAAAATAAGGTAGGCATTTTACAAAAGGAGTTTTGTTTTTTTGTTTTTGGGGGGTTTTTGTTTTGTTTTGTTTTTTCTCCCTGAGAATAACCAGGTAATAAGGCTTCAATTTGCAATGGGAGCTGTACTATGAACAGTGCCCAGCCAGCATTTGAGGTCAGGAAATACTTCTGTAAGCCATTTGGAATTCAGAGTCATTCCTTTTCTTTTTACAAGAGTCTTGCCATAGAGTGCTTCATTCCCTTCTCAGCTCAGGAAGAGATTTTTGTCCAGTGAGTGTCAAGTCAGAAGAGTCCTTGTAACAGGCTATGTAACCACCTGGAAGACAAAGCATCACTGATGAAGGCTGGTCTGCTTTGGTTGTCATTGAAGTTTTAGTTTCACATCAACATCCCGTTCTGATATGGGCTAAAACTAACTTTTCAGTCTTCTCCATGTTTCTAGTTGCAAGATTTTTGATCTCTTGGGAGAGTACAACTGAGCTTTTCAGGTGTGGAAGAGTGAACTAACTGCTTTGCATGTAAAAGTTACTACTGCCACTCCTATCAAGTCCTGAAACTTGTGGTTATTATGGAAGTTCCTTTTCTTCTGGTAGATACGACCCTCATGTAGAACAAGTGGTCAGTGACTGACAGAACATTTGTCTTCAAGCTCCACACCAACACATACCCCAACAAACACAAATGGATGTTCTAGTTTAAGATCTAGCTCAATGCACTGGAACAGGATGTGTGTATTAGGATTTTACTCAAAGCTTTGCTGCTGATTAAGAATTGCATATAAGTTGGCTAGTGGTTTTTTACAAATAAATTTTGAAACTGGGTGGTTATACGAAAATAGGATAATTTCAGGAGTAAAAAGAACTTGAACAGATAAATAAGTATAATTCAAAACATTAATGACTTTTCGAAAAGATATCTGCTTGGCACATGGAGTTGGGTATGCTACAGAATACAAAATATTAGCATGATATTATTAGCAGAAACCACCTTAAGAGGTTTTCTACCTAAAAATAAAAACCCCTGTATTAATGTCTAAAACAGAATATATTGATGTGAAGGCTACAAAAGAAAACCAACATTGAATGCATCCCTAATGATTTTTATTCTCTCCATCAGAAACTGCTATTTCCATTTATAGCAGAATAGGCATTGCAGAAAGGACCAATGAAACAGAAGGTTTTAGTACACAAGATATCTGCACTGAATTATCTTTCACATCCCATTTTTCCCTTACAGTCTTAAAATAATAACAGCAATAGTAATTCATTTTTTTAAAAAGCTGGCATTAAAAATAATACCGTGCCATTAGCTACAAAGCGGTTTCTGCCAGAAGAACAAGTTCAAGTACGTCAGAGGACATACTTGGAGAATCTGAGAAAAACGTGTGTGTATACAGATGTGTATATGTATATTTGTGCATATAATCTTGTGCTCTTGCATCTGATGAGCTCCAGATATTTAAAACTTGTTTTCACAATATCCCTGTGAACTGGATATTGTTCTGCACTGTTTTTGCAGGAACAAACTGACATACAGCAAAGCAAGGAAGTCACCTTCAAGGAGATAACAGGGTGCAGAGCTGTGAGTCTTCTGATTCCCACAGCTTTTCTATTAAAAGCAAAATTTTAGTAATGGTAAGACAGACAGGAAAGTCCCTCTAGAGAGGATTTTGTAGTGTTCTGGTTTTTAACCTCTCTAGTCCTCTTGTGAGAAACTGCAATTTGAGGTTAGGTTTTATAGAAGCCCACAGCCACAGCACTCATGGAAACAGACTAATGATGTTTGTTACCCGCAGATAGCCTGAGTCTGGGGATAATTCATTACTTTATTTGCAACTCCACTTCTTGGAGAAGGCTAGTGGAAAAGATATAACTGACCTTGCAGCAAACAGCTCTGTTTGTCATAACTGAGTTTCAGAAAATAGGCTTGTGACTCCCCTCTTCTCAGACAGAGGGGAGTTTTCCCCAAAGGGGACACAAGATTGAAACCATTTTGGAATCTCCCTCCGGGGAAGAGCGTGTGCTCCTTTCTGACCACAAGTTACCTTTCTGCTATTGATCCTGCTGTCACACGCTGCTCAATTGCTCTAGCTGCCCCCTTTATTTACTGCTTGTCAGCAGTAAATTCCAAGTATAATTTACTTGATAAATATTCATTATGGCCTATGATTTTTGTTTTCCATCTCACAAGCATGGTAGGAAAAGACTTTTGTCATGGGCTGCAGACCCTACAGCACCTTTCAAATTCACTAGTCCCTTTAAGGGAGATCACTTGTCTGCAGGGCTGGTCCTAAGGATGGGCAAACTAAGTACTTGCCTGAGGAGCCAAGTTTTAAAGAAAAAGAATGGATCACACAAGCCACTGCATGTCGAGCACTTACTGTAAGTGTTTCTGTCTCTTTAAATCAATCTCCATTGGGCATCCAGGAAGAGCCAAGGCTTCCAGCTTTTCAGTGTTGGTTAAAGCATCTTGAGCTCATCATCCTCTAGGCAGCAGGAAGCCCAATTTGGCCCTGAAGTGCAGCAAATATGGCCACAAGCCACTGAAGGAAGGACCTGCTGACAGGCAGTTGCAGGCAACCCAGATGAAGGTTGTAGTGAGACAGATATGGGACAAGTATGAAAGGGAGAGGAATCAAGCTTCTAACCCATAGGACAGGCTCTGTTTGTCCTACACAGAGGCACAAAGGTGGGATCAAGCTCAGCACTGATGTGTGGAAGCTGCCGCAGGATGCCCAGGTGGGGTTGTTCTTTCCCTCTGAGCACAAGGGCTGCTCCGTCTGTCTGACCTAAGTACATCTGCTAACCCAACACATTCCCAACTCCATGTGCTGACCTGAGGTTTGATGAGAAAGACTGATTTCAAAAATAAATGGCCTGTGTGGTTGATTTATTTCTGCTAAAGCAGACTACCAGATCCTCTGAAGCAGTCTCAATTACCTTTATGTAAAGGCTGTTATTCTTCTCCTACAAGTAGTAGTCATGTTTGAGTGGCCCGATTTGTGCAGATTTGGCCTGCCTTGTCCACTTAAAAGATCATTAATCACCACTCCAGTTTATAAATCATGGAGGCCAAGTTGCTGAGAGCAATTGAGAGGCTGAAGCTCCGCAGAAGTACTTAGCCAATTCCCAGACCTTGGCTTAGCATTTCTTTCTCCCCATCTCTAGTAGTCAGACAATTCATCATCCTTCTCCCATTGAGGCAGAATGAGCCTGACAGAGGAAAGCCTGAAAGCTAATCAATATGATCAAGTTGAGGGGGAGAGCATGTCACAATATTTTTTTGGCTTCTAAGTCTTTTAAATGAACACAACCCATCCACTCTAAGATTTGGTAAATTTATATAAGACGAAACCAAAAGACAAAGAAGTGCAAATCAAAACCAAGATGCAGCAACAGGGGAAAAAAAGACACCGCAGACATCCTTTTGCAGTAGCTATTTGTGAAGAAGAATAAAAGTGTCAGGAAAGGAAAAAGGCTATTATGATTGTGGATTATCAGTTTTGGGTACTACAGTCACACAAGATCGCTTTTCTTTTACAGCAGTGTCAAGTGCAATTGGCAGGCCAGAAGTCAGGAGGTGGTCTGCTCCTACTAAATAAACATCAGCCTGTCCTGTGCTTGCATGAGGACTAATGAGATTATGATAGAAAATGGATCCACTCTGCAATAAGGCAGAGTAAGGGAGCTCGAACAGAAGGTTTATTTTCCTGTTCCATGATAAGTTGATTTTACATATTTTGAGCACAGTCTTTTTTTGGAGAGAGAGAAAACATAAATTGTTCATTGTACAGAAGAAAGCATGAGTGACAACTGTAAGTGGAATAGACAGTTTCCATTACCCCCTCACACTTGCTGAAGAATAATTTGCAAAGGCTGGGTAAATTGTGTTTTAAGAAGTGTAATGATGTGTAATAATTTCCTGTCAGCATGTCAGTTACAAGCAGAGTGAGTTTGATAATTTTGGGATAGGAGATGGAAAGAATTGAGGATGGGGGGAAGGGAAGATAGAGAGAAGAAATGGGAAGCTCTTTTAGGATTGCTGGCTTCAGAAACTAATGAATGCATAATTGTGAAAAAAAAAAAAAAAAGAAAAAAATAAAAAAACAGGTGGAGTGCTAGATAAAAGCAAGAGCTGTGCAGCAACCTGCCCAGATACTAATTCCCATTTGCCTTCCCATTAATCTTGCATAAAGATTCCAGGTCACAGGTCCAGCTACAGGGAGTATTAAGCAATTTAGTTGGATGGGAAATGGCTCAGAAATCAGAAAATGGATGATCATGAAAATTTCCTTTTTTTGTCCTGTGAAAGGCATCTGTATCATAATGCAGACAAAATGTTTCTACCCTCATGTCTCTCTGAGCAGGGTGAAAAAAACCTCAAATCTGGAAAGAAAGAAGAAAGAAAAAAAAAAAAAAAAGAGAGTTGGAATGTATTTGACTGCCTACTCTTGTCTTTGAAAATGCACAGTGTGGTAGAGATCTGTAAATGCCATGGCTTATAGATCAACGTAAGATGAATGAGCCAGTTATTTTCACACACTGTTTCATTCCTCCTCCCCATTTTATCCTAAGGAGAATATTGTCGGAGATTTATTATATATTAATTTTGTTATTTTATCATGCTGGCAATTCTGTCAGGAGGATAATATTTACTTTAATCCAGCCATGGCTGAATCAAAAATCCACTCTCCATTATGTAGGTATGCACCTAGAGTTAGTCTACTGACCTCATGGGGTTTATTACTGATTTGCATTGTTGCAGAAGTAAAGAGAAATTGACCTTCAACATGTAAATGTTACATTATCCAGCCCACCTGCTTTACAGACCAGGATATCCCTTCTTCAGTACATGTTATTTTCTAGACCACTTTCTCAGTCTTAAGTAGGATTGTTTCTACCATTTTTAAATTTTTGGTGGAGGAAGGGCTGTAAGAGATTTTTTTTTTTCATTAGGGAAGCTATTTTAGTATTAAATATAACAAATTACACCATTTTCCTAACAGTCGATTTCTATTCTTACTGCTGTCCTGAATGGTGGTTTTAAACAACTTTCACTGCTCACTGAAACTTGAGCCTTTAGAGGACAGAGTACTTTGTGTCTTAAACTTGTCTTAGGAAGAAGTCCTCTGTATATCAAATGTTGAATTCACCAGTTAAAATAGAACATTTACTCCTGGAGATGCAGCAAGGTAAGCAAGTCTCCTGTTTTAAGGTATGCCACTTTGTAAAACAGACAATAAGTGCTCTGTGTTTGGTGGGTTTGGTTTGTTGGGGTTTGTTTTGTTTTGTTTGGAGGGGGAGTTGGTTGTTTGGGGTTTTGTTGTGTGTGTTTGTTTGTTTGTTTCTATAAAACGTAAACAGCTTTTACCTCCATATAGATTTGAATTGAGATTTCACATCAACAACTTTGATTTCTGTTAATTTATTTGCTGTTTTTAAATACTTAGCAGGTATGATGGCCTGTTTCTGTTTCCCCTGTGAGGCTGTGTCAATTCAGAAGTATTTATTTTTATTTCTGAGAATAATTTAGTAGGTAGCTATAGCTATACTATTCACATATGCTCATACTGGACTGGGGAGCAATCCAGTAAATGAGCTGATAAAGTACGTGTTTCCTGTTATCTCCCTAAGTTGCACAAAAAAAAGAGTTCAAAGATATGTTGTGTGTCTTGTAGTTTATGTCCTTCCACAGATTATTTGTACGGAATTTGTTTCAACCAAGGGTAAGAAAAGTTGCGAACCCTAGTTATAGGTCCCAATCTTCTTTACCTAGGACTTGATGAAAAATAATTCTTCAAGAGTATTTTGTTCTTTTACAAAGGGCAATCAATGGACTTTCTTTTGATCTATATGCAGATAAACAAGCAAACAAACCAATATTTTAATGTCTGAAGTCTCCACTGCTGTAATATGTAATAATGAATTAGAAGGTTTCGCAAACTGCACCTTCATGGCTCCAAAGAAGTCATCATTGCCAATTAGGCCAATAACATACACTATTAAATATTCTTAAAGGAAAATTAAGTATAAATGCAGCCCCTAAAAAATCATTATTTCGATGTAAAAGACAGAAAGGAATCAAAATACAAATCCAAACCACAGATATACATGGAGAAATTAGCAAGTTACTAGTGTTTTCTGTCATTCCTCTATTTCCTTCCTTTGAATTTTGTCCATATTATTATTGTGGCTTTCATTAAATTTGTGGCTATGTGACAGGAACTCTTCAGATACAAAGGAAGGTGCAGGTTCTGGAAATGCATATTAATGATCATTGTGTTTCATATTGTTTTCATTTTTAAGAATATCTAAACAATGACAATTTAAAATGTTTTCTATTCAATGTGGTGGAAGTAAGCACTGCTTGCAGGAGACGGATCAAACATAGACTAGGCTGACACATCTTTCTTTCCCATAAAGATCATTTCTGCCACACACGGAAATAAGGAGCATGCAGCTTTGACAGATAAACTGATGCTTGCTGCTGTTATGGAGGGAGCTGTGACACACAGTGTGCACTGGTCTGCGATTTGCCCTAGACTGATGGGAAGCAGCAGAGTTGGAGTTTTAGAATTCCAGGCCCTCTGCTTTGAGGGTTTATACCTTCCCTCCAGCACCAGCAGAATGCCTTCTACAGCCACCCAGATCTGAAAAGTGCTATTTGTCTTTTGACAGGTTTAAACTCAACTTGAACAGCCTGTCAGGGGTAGATAAATCTACCAGAAATATGGAGCATCTAAGGTCTGCTGTACGTCCCTGAAGGTACTTTGTTACTGTACAGTCCTCCGTGACTGTAATCCTCACTGTCATGTGGACCTTCACTCAGCATGAATTTCCCAGCTGTGGAAACACAACTGACAGGATTTGCATGCCACTCACATCAATCTTATTACCGTTAGAAGAGTAACTGCTACACTGTAGGAAAATGGTGGACATATTACGTTTAGCTGCCCTACTGATTTTGTGGCACCCATTTTGTCTACATCTTAAGTGTCTGCTGAAGGGAATGGATCAATGTCTTCTGTCTTCAGGATACACTGGTCTCGAAAGAGTTGAGACTCCAGTCCATGTCACAGGGAACACCAAATGCTATCTACTACCCTGAATCACATAAGCATTTCTGACAACTGAGGACCACAGATGCTCTGTAACAAGGTCCAAAACTCCCGCACAGTCAAGGTGAAAGGTTAATTCAGGTGGCCAAATGAAACACACAGGATGAACCTCTGAGATACACTGGACCTTGGTCAGTGAAGTCTACTGTGCCACGACCACTCTGTGTATGGGTGATGACTCCCCATGGGTCACCCAGTTTCACTATTTATACCACCCAGCAGTGTATGAAAAAGGACAGATGTCTTATGACACGCACACATATATGATGAGCAACTTCAACACAAGTTCAAGACAGGAAAGATAGGGACAGGGCTCAAAATGAAGCCCCCATAATCCAAGGGGAAATGGTTAGTGACCTGCTAACACCACTTAGACACACACAAGTCTATGGGGCCAGATGGGACCCATCCAAGAGTACTGAGGGAGCTGGTGGAGGTGCTCATCCAGACACTTTCAACTATTTACCAGCAGTCCTGGCTAACTGGGGAGGTCCCAGTTGACTAGAATTTTGCAAATGTGATGCCTATCTACAGGAAGTGCCACAAGGAGGATCCAGGGAATTACAGGCCTGTAAGTCTGACCATGATGCCAGAGAAGGTCATAGAATAGATCTTCCTGAGTACCATCACATGGCACATGCAAGAAAACCAGTGGATCAGGCCCAGTCAGAATGGGCTTATGAAAGGCACGTCCTGCTTGACTAATCTGATCTCAGTATATGACAAGTTGACCCTCTTAGTGGATGAGGGAAAGGTTGTGGATGTTGTGTACTTAGACTTCAGTAAAGCCTTTGACACCGTGCCACAGAGTTCTCCTGGAGAAACTGTCTGCTTATGGCTTGGATGGGCATACTCTTTGCTGAGTAAAGAACTGGCTGGATGGCCAGGCCCAAAGAGTTGTGCTGAAGGGAGCCAAATCCAGTTAATGGCCAGTCATGAGTGGTGTTCCCCAGGGCTCAGTATTGGGGCTGGTTCTGTTTAATCTTTTTATTAATGATCCAGACAAGGGGATTGCATGCAATCAGTAAGTTAGCAGATGACACCAAATTGGGTGCAAGTGTTGATCTGCTGGAGGGTAGGAAGGCCGTACAGAGGGATCTGGATCAGCTGGATTAATGGGCTGAGCCCAATCATATGAGGTTTAACAAGGCCAAGTGGCAGGTCTTGCGCTTGGGTCACAACAACCCCATGCAACAACACAGGCTTGGGGAAAAGTGACTGGAAATCTGCCTGGCAGAAAGGGATCTGGGGGTGTTGATTGACAGCCAGCTGAATATGAGCCAGCAGTGTGCCCAGGTGGCCAAAAAGGCCAACAGCATCCTGGCTTGTACAAGAAACAGTGTAGTCAGCAGGACTAGGGCAGTGATCGTCCCCCAGTACTCAGCACAGGTGAGACTGCACTTCAAATACCATGTTCAGTTTTTGGCCCCTCACTACAAGAAAAACATTGAGGTGCTGGAGCATGTTCAAAGAAGAGCAATGAAGCTGGTGAAGGGCCTATAACACAAGTCTTATGAGGAGTGGCTGAGAGAGGTGGAGCAGTTTAGATAGGAAAAAAAGGAGGCTTTTGGCTCTCTACAACTACCTGAAAGAAGATTGTAGCACGAAGGGGGCTGGTCTCTTCTCCCAAGTAGCAAGTGATAGGAAACGGTCTCAAGTTGCATCAGGGAAGGTTTAGATTGGATATTAGGAAAAATTTCTTCATGAAGGGGCTTGTGAGGCACTGGAACATGCTTCCCAGGGAAGTGGTTGAGTCACCATCCCTGGGGTTGTTTAAAAGACGAGTAGATGAGGTTCCTAAGGACATGGCTTAGTGTCAGAGTTATGTTATGGTGAGACTCAGTGATCTTGAGGGTCTCTTCCAACGTAATGTTTCTATGATTCTAAGTCTTGGCATACAATTCTTGAGCTGGCATAAACATAAACTGAGCTGTCTTAACCAATGCCCACATGCAGGTCCAGGCATTCACAGAGTAGAAGGTCCATAGTCACACAAGACATGAAAACCATTTTTCTCCCTCTTTAAATGTTCCCTTTTACTGAAATCTGGACAAGCTCATCATTTCCTCCTTGGCACCAGAAAAATATATTAAACTAGGCTCCCCTTTGCCTTTCTCCCTCTCCAGTATCTGTGAGATTCCCACAGGACCAGGAGCTTTATTGGAGGAGGGTGAAGTTCAAAGGTCAGGGACAAAAGGACACAAGAAGGTACCTCTTAAGCTTAACAGCAAGATCCCCAGTATCTATGCATGACACATCTTGTATTTCTGCTCTCCTGCTACTGCCATCTTCCCTTCAAACTGGAGTTTCTGATACACGCCACGTTCTTCTGCCTTGCTTTTGAGCAGCCTGCTCACATAGATAAATCTTCAGTTATAGAAGAGCCACTTGTCATAAATCACGGACAATTTTGGCCTTATTGGTCAGTGGAGACTCTGTTTCCATGTGCAGTGAATTTCCCTTCAGCATGCTTTACCAAAAAAACCCCTTGCGGTAGGCTATAGGAAAGTAGTACAGCTAGAACCAAGCTCTTCTTAGAAGTGCCTGTGACATCAGGGAGTATGACAGTCCGACTTTGATAGCATTTAGCTTCCCACAGTACCCCCTGAATTCTTGCTCAGCTTCCCAAAAGAACTGTATTCTAACACCAAATTATGCAGCTGTAGGAGAAAGCCTAGGGTAGACTCACTGCTGGAGATATCCATTTAGAAAGAGAGACTTTTGAAAATGGTTTTATCCTCCTCTGCTGTGCAGTTGCTGCATGCTTTGCTGTTACCTGAGAATTTCCAACAGAGTGCCAGCACGGTGTGGTAGTGAGATTGCTCTGACCATGGTAGGATGCCTCTGCTGATGTGTAATTTGCTGCACCCAAGTTCACCTCTCAGATGATTGCAAATGCAGAAACTGTTGGCCTCATTTGATAATGTCTGAGGTCAGTTCTGTCTAAGCTGCCCACACCTGTGCTGCATCTATTTTAAAGATTCTGTGTATAGCTAGATTTTTACTCTGAATTTCAGTGACTATGCGAAAAGTATGATGAAGTCCTGAGCTGCAGGCACTTTTGCCATGTTACAAGTATAGAAATGGTTTCTAAATGCAATGAAAATTATGAAAGCTCTATTATTCATGATAACACTGATTATCTACCTCAATACCTCACTGACAAGTTCAGTCACTGCTTTCAGATGAGATATCATACTTTGTCCACAGACAGCCCTAGAGGTAGGAATTAATTATTAAATACTAGTTGATGATAATTACGTGATAACTTTATTGACCAAAGTCAGAAAGGACTGTGTGATGGGTTCTAAACCTGCTCTATAAAATGAATACTTTGAGAAAAGAGAATGTCTATTCAGAAACAAAAGATTAGTTATTATATAAACCATCTTTAGAAACCTCTTTATCAAAAATAATGTCATCATGCTCTAAAAACGTAAAATAGGAGCACAGATTTTAAACCAAATGTTTTCCTTGTCTGCATTAAATGGAATCTAGATAATAAAGCAGAACAGTCGTTCAAATTCAGTTCTGGGGATCTCATTTAAACTGAGAGTCCTTGCATAAATTCATATTTAGATTTAGTTTTGTATATTCTTGTGTCATTCAATACTCACCTTTTCAGAAAAGGTGTCTGACCTCAGGGTCTTCAAAGTGAGTGGTCTTAAGTGAAGGTCCCAAAAATCAGCTAACTTTTACAGACACAATCAAGTTTCTTCCATTATACCACATTAGTATTTCTTACACTTGCAGTCAGTAATAATTTTTAATGCTATTGATCATTTTTCTGTGTGTTTAGAAGATAAAATATTTAATGAAGTATTACTACTACTTCTCTCCTGATTCTTTTTGGATATCATTGCATTAAGAGAATTTCCAACTTGAAGGGGGGTGAAAAGAGAATTCAGGAGACTATAGTACTAACAGGTACTATAGTCATATATCGCCTCTCTAAGAGTGTTTTCATTTACATCTGTGGACTACTATTTGCACTTAACAGTATTTTACATATATATAGATCTAAAGAAACAGAAAGGATGTACAGCAGGAAACAAACAAACAAACAAAAACACAAAACAAACAAAACCAAAAAAACCTAGACAAATGTAGAGGAGTGTTTGTGACAGACGTGTGAGAACTGAGTTCTAATATGCACAACAGAAATCAGACCTGTAACAGAGAAACAAGGTTTCTTAGAATCTCAGCAAAATGCTGTCCTAGCATTTTAACAAAGCTTTAATCTTCTCATCATCCAAGGAGGTAAATTCCCCTGAAGAATGGGCTTAGAGACTGAAATTAAAATCACAGACCAATTTGGATGGATCTACATCTTTATGAAAGTAGATGCAAATGACAATTAGAAGTATGGTTAAACAGTCTAGCTTGGTGTTTTTCCATATCTTGGGATGTGTCTGTGTCTGCATGGTCAATGGTGGCTGAGTCCCTATTTGACTACAGGATCCCAATTGTTCTCTACTGCATAACTCTGCACAGATTTGAGCTGAGCATGAGACAGCCATTGCCTTTTGAAAGAAAACTCAGTAGGGTTGAGAAAACAATTTGCTGTGGGATCTGCTCCTTACAGGCAGACTTATGGTGCACAATGTCAGCAATGACACCTACTGAACTGACACAAACTATTATCACTTTGGGAAAAGGGCCTGATTCTGGTGAAAAATCAAGGACTCATGCACATAGCATAATGTGGTACTGTATTCATTAATTTTTCCACTGTCAAGGCCTCAGAGTTACAGAGTGGTGACCCTTGTGTCTGTTACAAGTACAAAAACCATCATGAGAGATAAAAGCATCATACAGTAATGTGAATCTCATCAGTCATCATCTTTCCCTGAAAACTGAAGGCCTTCATTACCTGTGAGATGTTGCCTATGAAGGTGACATGTAGATATACAATCACCACAAAGACTTTGGAGACCTCTACATGATCATAGCTGCAGTAGACTTCTTTACCCCAAACTGGCTGCTTGCCTACTGGTGGATTTTCAGGCTCAAGTGGCTGATGGTAACAGCAGGGGGCCCCAGATATTACTCTCTCATGCTCAAATTCTGGATGCTCTACTGGTTATCTCAGAATACAAAATGGCCACACTATCGCATGGTCTTCTCTGTACTCTTCTCAACAAAGGAATGGTTACTCAAAGTCCTATCCTTGACCACATCCCCGGCTAATGCCACAGACCTGTAATATTGGCTCATACCTTTGTCAACAATGTCTTGTATATTCTGAAGCACCAAGTTTCCCAGGATGGTGAGATCTATGCACACAGTGGACACTTACATATCAGCACTGCTATGCCTTCTCAAGCATAAGAAGCAGAGGCAGCAACAGCAGAAATGGCAAACAGTTGGTATACTCATAAGACTTTTTCTCAAACAAGACTGCCGACATGTTTTACCCATGGTTTCCTAATTTGAAGCCTTTCCATGTGTCACTAGACAGATTTGTGGGTGAGCAACTGCAAGGGCACAGGGAACAGACACTGAGCCAGGTCATGAGGACAACTGGTACACATGGAGGACATAATCAGTCCACCTCTAGGCAGTGCCTGCCTTGAACAGTGATGACGTGAACAGCATCCTCATCCAAGTGGCCTAGAAGTCAGAATTTACACCCTGAAATGGGTCAAGTGATCATAGAGTCATAGCTTCGTCCTAATTTTGGATTGATAGCCCCAAGTACAAATGAAAGAGCCTCAGTACCTCTTTCACCACCCATTCTTTAGAAGGACATGAAAAAAATCACATACCTTAACATGAGAGAGATTGGAAGAAGGTTGTGGATGATGCAGAATAAGGACTGTCTATTTTTATTCTGGAAGTGAGCCATCCATCCATTTCTCTAGGAAAGTAATGCTTACTACAAGTGTAATCACTGTAACTGAATCATTATGTTCTCTGGGTTTTTCTTTTCTCTCTTACTGCCTTGTTCAATACTCTGCCCTTGACAGTATATCTCTCCAAAGTCTGTTTCACTGAATAGCCTTTAGACAGCTCTGGTACTTTTTAAATACCAGATTGAAAACCAACTCAGATAACAGATAGAAATCATATATAATGGCAAGAGAACAGAATTAGTGGAAGTTTTATAACAAAAATGGTATTTAGAAGATAAATGATTAATCAGTATTGGTTGAAATCTCCCATAATGATGAATAATTCACTATATAACTGGTGAGAGTATCACTAGCCTGTATCACTATACATTTGGTTCAACTGAGAAAATCACTATGTAAATAGAAAGAGCACAGAAGCACTCCAAGGTCCCTGTAACAATGGGAAATTCTTTATTTAAATGATGGAATTAACATCAGCCTGAGGCTTTCCTGTGAATTTCTGATATAAAGCTGCAATTTGCATATCTGTGAGTATGTATGATGTAGATTATCACATATAAATAAAGATCTGCCTAGCTCTCTGAATTTTTCCTATATGGATCTGTAAGTAATAATGTACTATGTCTTTTGGATTTCTCTCTGTGTAAAGAAGCATTAACTGCCTAGCACGCGAGAGTAATTTAAATTAGTGGTGTGTAATAAATGAGTGGGAATCACTCTCTGCACAGTGGCCCCTGGAGTACAGCTGTGAGGGGGTAGCAGTAGCCCAGTCCAGACTGGGAATGTTTGGCCCCACAGATCTCCATTCCCTGCTTTCCCCTACCCCTGAAATTGCCTGTTAGTACATTGTGGGGTGAGGAAGAGAACAACTGTGGCTGTTGCATCGCCTCCCTGAAGCCATGAGCAACAGCAAGCAGGAACTCAGTAAAAACTCATCTGTTTCTACAGCAGCACACAAAACATAGAGAAAAGCCTGTGAACTAACCAACAAACAGCAGCCCACCACTCCCAGCAACTAACAATGAATGTCTTGGACACCTGCGTCCTGTATTAGGTGAGGTGAGAAGAGAGCTATCACAGATAGGGAACTAACTCCATCTCAGATTGGGGATCCTCCAAAGATAGGGGCTAGGTGCCACCTTGCTCCCTTGGTATCATCTGACACATGCAAAGGGAGTGGGACAAGGCAGAAAATTGCATCGAAGTACAGCCTATATAATCCTTGACCACGCACTAGCAATCTGCTTTGATCTTTTGGCTGGAGTGTCAACATTACACTAGGGAGGAATTAACACTGAACTGAAAGATAGAGATCTCCCAACATGTGGGAGACAGTATTGATCCTTACTCCCTAGTAATTCTCCCAGCTATCCATGTTCTCCTTTGGTTATGTGGTACCTTGCTCTACTAGTTTAATCCTGCACTGATAGTGAGAGTCATTATACAAATGAGATGATATAACACAGATGACAACATAATCTATCATTTCTTCCTGTAACCATGATGTTGTATGATATTGATTCAGGCAGATCTGGAAAGAGAACCTTGACATCTAAAGTGGCAACACCACACTCACTTTGTCCAGCTTGGAAAAGAAACACCAGGAGTGTGATAATTGCAAAAATTTATGCTGCAGTTTGGTGCCACTTTTTATAAACTGGATTGATGTTCCTCATCTTTTGGTCTATGAACCACCACCAGCCTAAATGAAAACAACCCTTGAAACAAATGCCAAGATGATAAACAAAAATAGTCCCTAGATTCACACACATTTGGTTTTAAGTGAAAAACAGAAGCAGCATGGCACAAGCTGGTTTTTTTTTTTTTTCAAAATCCCAAAAGACTGAGTTGCTGCATTAAAAATGGTTGTGAGACACTGAGCTAAACCACAGCTAGACCATGCTTGACATCATCACTTTACTCTAAGCATCTGTCGCTTTTGCAATAATTGACAAAATTTCATACTTTCTCATCCTGAGTTCCTAATTTGAATTTCCTCTGCTAATCAAAAATAGTAATCCCTTTTCATTCTATAGCACAGACTATAAACACTAGTAAAGTGCTTCAAGGCTGAAACAAGGAATTTTGATGGCTAACAGCCTGCTACCTGCACATAAATACCTGAAGAATATACTGACCTTTTGTTAATCAGTTATCCACAAATTATTTTTCTCCCCTCCACAACTCATTCCTAATCCTACACCTGAAAAAGATGAGATCTGTTCTGTGAATAGTAAATGTATATGGGGAAAATCACATTTTTGTCATAAATTAAAACTCTAGAATAACTGAAGGATTTCCTGTTGCAAAATGTCACATCTGGAAGTGAATTCGAAATTTGTATTAATATTTTACAGTTACATATTCAGTGTTAGTACTTTGGCTAATGAAATATGAACTTTCCACAACAGAATGCAGAAATACAGTGAGTTTAAGACTTAGGTTATGAGTCTTGGCAACACAGAACTAATTTTATGTTAACTAGGTAACAAGGTTTCCACTGAGGAGCAATTTCCTTGAAGAAGATAACAAAAGATAAAAATTTTCATAAAATATAAATACCAAGCACCCTCCAGAGGTCAGTAAAAGCCACCAGGGCCACATGGCATTTATGCAAGAACCTTAAAGGTACTCAGTTATTAAGTATCTGAACTACTATTAACTTAAATAAATTTCGAAGAACAAAAGATACTAAATATTCTTGGTTTTAAGGATGTGTTAAAGAAATGCAAACAGGAATCATTGGCAAATTGTTAAAAACTGTAATGAAACCTAACAATAAACTAGAGAAGAGTTGATGCAGCTTTTGTCAGAAAGCCATGCCTTAAAGATCTGGTTGAAGCTTTTGAAGGTATGAGCAAATATATGAGTAAGCTTGAACCAAATGACACAATGTTCTTGAATTTCTAGGTTTTCACCCACTGTCCCTTACCATTGGCTTCTGAGGAAAGCAAGTTGTTATGGAATAAAGGGGAAGACGCCTACAGGGATATACAAAGATAGAAAATAGAGAGTGTGAAAGGAAGTTTACCAAGGTGTGCCATGAGAATCTACACTGCCATCTATACCCTTCAGCATACTCAAAAAAAATATGTTGAAATGAAGGAAAATACAGAGTTGACAAAGTTTGCTGAGGTAGAAAGTTATGTATGATAGTCAGAACTAACACTGAAGAGCATTGCAGAGGAACCTGCCTGTGACTGACTGATCACATGACATAATGTCAGTAGAGATGCAATGCAAACAAACAAAAAAAAAAAAGGCAGAAGGGAAAATAATTATAAAGGGTATGGAATAACACAAGAAAGACAAACTAGACCAGGATTTTTGGTCTGCAAATGAAGGTACTGAAGAAGGATGTAATAAGAATCTGGAAAAACAGCATTGTTTCACCTTCTTCCCCCAAAACTCTTAAAAGAGCATTTAGACAAATGATATGTACATCTAAATGATATTAAGGCTGGAGCTTATCAAACATTTTTTTATATGTATTGGTAATTATTCACTCAGTTGTTTGATCACTGACACAGTTTTCTTCAGAATTATGAATAATTGCTAGTTTTCACAAAAAATTCCATTGTATTCCCTGTCTCCTTTTTGCTTTGTACCTGGCTGACTGCTACACCCAAAGAGCTTTCAAGGTGATAGCAAAACTATTTCAGGAACAAATATTTATACCTTTATCTATTTATAGAAGGTAGCGACTCATAGAAGTTCTCACTATACTTTTTTCGTTCCACAAATACTTTTGTGCATATTTTTGTATACTAGCAAAATGATGAACTAACTGCTTTAAATTTCACCTGAATACTAAAGTCCATTCTGAAATATTTTTTTTAAAGTTATAAACAGATTCAAACAAGAGGAAGCAAGGAAAGTAATGCAGGTTTGCAGTGAGATAAGGGATTGTGGTCCCCTATATTAGCAATACTCAAATGCCCAGCTTTGCCGTACCTCACCTAGGCTGCCCAGCTGTGAATGTTGCCATGGAGGATGGAGATGCAGGAAGGAGTCCTGGAACGAGCAACAGATGAAAACCACTGAAGTTAAATGCTTAGTTGCAAGGCTTCATTCTCGACAGAGCAGCTGGGAGGTCAGCCAAAATAAATGAAGGGAAAGAAACAAGCAGCAAGCTGGAGGAGGTTTGTATTTGGTAAAGAGGAAATGTGTCAATACAAGGGTTTGGAGGTGACTGTGCAGAAGCAGAAGTGTAAGTGAAATAGCTTATTTTGATGTGACAGCATTTTTTGTAGATTCAAAGCAATAACGTAAGTGTTGATAGAAGGTTTCTAATAAGCAATTTAAGGAGTCCCAAGCGCCTGAACTAAAGTTGTGTTATGAAGGGCATCAAGGGGATTCAAAGATGTTAAACAGGACGGAAAACAAGCAGGAAGAAGTCATGAGAAGGGAAAAGTAGAGGGAACATTTGAACACAGCAGTTTCAGGTTTTAGCTTCCCAGGTTACATAGTTTGTCACCCATAGCAATGAACCTAAACCGGAGCAGAACAGAAAACTCCAGAGTCGGCAAGAGAAAAATATGACAGAGAGAAAAAAATGAGTATAGTTAGAAGAAAAGAGGGATTACATACAGTAATTTCTTATTTTGAAGCTTTGGGGATTTTTATTAAGAAAAAAAGGTTAGTTAGCCAGAAATTAGCTTTACCAAGGCTTGATACTGTAACTAAAAGCTGTCAGAACTAGGAAGCTGAGGAAAGGTAAGGATATGAAAGTTAGGGTAGTAACTGTAAACATCTATATATGGTGAAGTAAAAAGGCATAATAACAAAAAACTATCACGAGTTTCTAGAGGGCGGAGAGTTATATAATTCCATGATAGAGGAGAGAAGTAGCCAGAATACTACATAACACAGCACATAATGTGATTAACAGGGCAAATATTTTTAACAGGTTTGAGTTAGTAATTGAAACTTTGCAGAAGACTGCACCTAAGAAAAAAGATTATTTGCAGTCATCCTTGTTTCATGTTCTAATTTCATGCAAAGACCAGAAATGATGCAGCTGTGCAACATCCAATACACTTTTTTTTTATTATTATTATTAACTAAGAGAGAAAAAATGAAGAGGTTTTTCTGTCTGAAGTTTGTGAAGCAGCTGTTTACAATGCATTCTGAGGTTGAGAGAGGTTTCCTGGGATAAATCAAAGCCAGTCACATGCTATGTGGTATTTCCACTGTGTCCTTGATTATCTAAGAGCACAGCAAGTAATCAAGAGTATCTTTCCAGCTCAGCAGCAGCTATTTCCACTTACATTCTCAGAAAAAGAGGCTTCACTTCAGCTGAAGTCTTTGCTGTGGCTGGAAAAATTGAAGGCTTTCTATTTTCCCCCAGGGGCTATGTGTCTTGTGTCCATCAGTAACCTAGCACATTATTAGCTACATAAGTTTTTACGGGTTATGGGAACTTGTATTTTTTCTTCCCCTTCACTTGCAAAACACAGGATTTTATATTACTGTTCACAGATTGGATATACATCACTTTCCACTGCTAAAATCCCTTTGTAAACATATGCTACTGTCAACTGGCTGTGAGTGGGGCTATCAGTGCTGGAGGTGGCAGCTCTGCAGGGAGTTGGGAGGCATCCAAGGAAAAGCAGCTTTTTGCTGGTGGAGTGGTGCTGTGCTTCTGGTGCTTTCCCTGCTCAGATGGGGTGAGGCACCTCCTTGCCACCACTGCACACTGGCTTTTCCAAGGGACTGCCCAGCCCCACTGTAAGAGATGGAAGAAACATAGCTCCCACTCACAGGCAGCTTCTTTCCTTAGTCCTGAACTTCTCCTGCAGGATCAAACCAATGTCATTTGCTGACCTTCTCCTTCATCCCCAGTCTCCTCTGTTCCATTATACCCAGGATACCTGTGTGTTTCTGTCTTTCTTCTATTGGAACTGGAAAAGGTATCGAATGCCAGACTGCAAATGTCCAGAATTAACTGGTTAAACATTGTCAAGTAACCCACATTCAGCCTGGAAATGTCTGAAGACTAGAAACACGGAGTAATTGCAAAACATTCTCAGAAATCTTCTCCTTCACCTTAATTTTCCAACACACGGGAGTCCTAACTCTCCAGCCATACTGAATTTCTTCTCCTAATTTTTCCCATGTATTCAGAAAGGCATGTATTAGAAATATCAGTTTATATACATCATCATAATTTGAAGTTCTGTACAGATCATTTCATCATTTCACGAAGAAGCATTACATGGGATACTACCTCCCAATATTGAATAAATAAAGAAAAAAAGAAACAAATTAATTTCTCCCATGAAAACTACTTTATATTAAGAGTGCCATCTGCTGGTAGGATTGAAATAAGGCATTGTTCATAGGCATAGAGGTTCAATAAAGTTTTGTTATGCCCTGTTAAGGGCACATTTAGACTCCAACCCGTTTCACACTTTCAGTTTTATTTATTCATGGCATAGCCTTTACAGATAAAAGGGCAGTCAAGCACAGTGGTGTAGATAGCTCTTGTTGCATGAACATGGGGGGAAAAAAAACAGTGTATTCACATTTTTATATTTAAATTGTGTCTTTGCTGTTTTGGTATTTCTGTGACTATTTTGCTTTTTTAGCATTACTACATTTTTGAAACAATCATTTTGGAGAACCTGTAAATTAAAAGTAAAAGATATTTTCCAAAATACTGTTGGTGGGACTTTTAAAAGTACCTGCTTTCCACTTCACCTTGTGCCAAATGAATTTGTATAGCTGTAAAGCGGCTTCAAAAGTCCAACTTGCAAAATTCAGGTTTAGAAGCATATTACTAATAAAATACCGTTGTATATGTGCTTGGTGCCATGAATTTCCATGAATTTTCTCCAAAATCATGTGGATCAAGCCGTCATGATCCCTAAAATGCTACTTAAATATCTTTTAAAAATACCGCCTCCTCCATAACCAGGATAAAAAGAAAGTTGCCTGCAGTTGGCAGTGGCGTGTTGCACAGTCCTAGATCCTGGACTGTGCCAACACAGAGCTGAACAGTGAGAAGAACTAGAGGGGTTGAGGATGGAGGAAAGCAGGAGACAGTGTGTTACCTTGCTAAACACTCTTCTGTCTAAAACCAAAGTCAAAGTAACATTGTCCTTTGCTAGCTCAACAACTACTTACTGAAGAAGTCTGCTTTGTACTTGCATGTTACTGGTATTAGCAACATTTGTACTTCAGGCTATACTGGAGAAGTGGGGAAAAAAAAATCTTAGAAAGACCTCATTCACTGCAGGTACAATAGAGATTTTTATTATTCTAAGACACTGGAGTTCAATTTCTGATTTCCATCATGTTCACAGCAAAAGGTACTTTATTGCCTTCTCCAAAGAAATTACTATTCAGATTGCGGCTCACTCACACTCCCTCCTCTTACTTCTTTAAAGGCCATTACGTGAAAAAATGTATCAGACCAGTTCCTGAATAGTTAAGCTCCTTCCATATCTCTTTTCTAGTGATAACAGCTATTCCATTGTGCTTTTCTTATAATGTTGTTTCATATCTGACTCTTTGTTTGACTTCCTCTGCTTTGTTGTGCAGTTCCTATGAATTACTGAGGCGGTTTTCAGTTGAATCTCGCTATCCAAATTAAGCACTCCTATTTTTTAACTACCCACTCCACTATTATCCTCATAGTATTTACTTCTTCTTTACTGTCCATTCTCTTATCAGTCAGGTTAGAAAAATTCCAAGAAAGCTACTTTGTTCGTTAGTCTAGTAGGCAAACATCTCAAGCTTTGCATTGGTGCTTTCACCAGTCCTGCTTATACTCATTATCTTGGCAAACATTTGCCCTTTGGGTCTAGGAAATAGAAGAATTCCAACAAAGATTTTTTAACATCTTCCCACAGGTACCACAACCCTCTCTGAGCTGCTCAAGCAGGATTCTTATTCTTACAGTCAAATGACAGAATGACAGCAAAAGGATCCTTCCCCAAGCTCTTCAGAATGGCTTTCACTCATGCCAGTCCCTCATACCATTCTGCTTGGACAGACTTTGCACCAGACTGTTTTCTAGATCCACTCTGATGACAAGTTGCTTAATATTTCTTATTTTAAAAAGCCATTTTTCAGAGCAGCATGAGACTTCTGTGAAACTCTGGCCTTCTTGCTTTTTGTTTTCCACCTAGCTCTTCTCTTCTCTTCTCTTCTCTTCTCTTCTCTTCTCTTCTCTTCTCTTCTCTTCTCTTCTCTTCTCTTCTCTTCTCTTCTCTTCTCTTCTCTTCTTTCTCTTCTCTTCTCTTCTCCCCTTCCCTTCCCTTCCCTTCCCTTCCCTTCCCTTCCCTTCCCTTCCCTTCCCTTCCCTTCCCTTCCCTTCCCTTCCCTTCCCTTCCCTTCCCTTCCCTTCCCTTCCCTCTCTTCTCTTTTCTTTCTCCTCTCCTCTCCTCTCCTCTCCTCTCCTCTCCTCTCCTCTCCTCTCCTCTCCTCTCCTCTCCTCTCCTCTCCTCTCCTCTCCTCTCCTCTCCTCTCCTCTCCTCTCCTCTCCTCTCCTCTCCTCTCCTCTCCTCTCCTCTCCTCTCCTCTCCTCTCCTCTCCTCTCCTCTCCTCTCCTCTCCTCTCCTCTCCTCTCCTCTCCTCTCCTCTCCTCTCCTCTCCTCTCCTCTCCTCTCCTCTCCTCTCCTCTCCTCCCCTCCCCTCCCCTCCCCTCCCCTCCCCTCCCCTCCCCTCCCCTCCCCTCCCCTCCCACTTGCCCCTACTGTTACAATTTGGTCAGTCTCTTTTTTTCTTGCCACTCAACATTCTGTCTCTAGCTGTTGCACCTCATAACTCCTTCCATGCAACAAAGTCCTTCCATAGAACAAACTCCTTCCACAGATTTCTTTCACATACTGGTATTTTCCTCTGCCTTGTCATCATTTTCTTATATTTCTAGAGGTCTCCTTTTCATCTGGGGATCTGCCAATCAACCCATCTGCAACTCCAGTTATATGCATGCTTTTTCTTTTCATCTCGTCTGTCATCCTCGCATACATTTCTGTATTCTACCCTCATTTCTAGCTGCATTTCAGGCTCTCATACCTTTTTTTTTTTTTTATGAACATTATGAGATGCCCCTTCATGCATATGTAAATTCTGTCAGAAACTCACTGAAGGATAACATACACCTTACCGCTTCTGCATCATCCATCTTCATAGTTTCTGCCATATTTTGGTCTTCTCTACTGGTGCCCAAGTTGCTACAGTTTTTCTTCCTTAACCAAGGTTTCAAATTAAAAAAAAAAATAAAAAAAAAAATAAAAAAAAAATAAAAACACACAAAAAAACATCTGCATACCAGAGTCCTCTCCAGAATCCTTCTTTTACTAGACTCTTACCAGCCTCTAGTTGCTTTGATTCTGACACCTTTTTACCTACATTAGCCCACCACTTCATTTAGGGTTAACTATGATCAAAGGCCATGATCAAAGACTTCCTCTTTGTGCTGTTTAAACTAAGCCATATGGCTTTGCAACACAGCTTATCTAGTCTTGTTTGAACTGGTCGTGCACTTCCACACACAGCCATCACTTCCAATCATAGTAAGAGATCCATGTGGATTTTCTGATGCACTTATGCCAAAGCTCACATTACAGTTACCCCAGGCAGAGAAGCCACCTGGTGCTTTGGAAGTCTGAACCACTATTTCACAACTCCCCTCTCATTCAACAATAAATGCTTCCATGGAGGTGGGCATGCTTTGCTTTTGGGTTGTTGGTCTGGTGTTTTGTTTTTGATTTTGTTTTGTTTTTCTTTTTCAAAAGTAAAGCATCAAACCAGAGTTTAAGCAAGAGCAACAGCACAGGGTGATGATGCTGATAATTTGGGAAAAATGTGCTGACAGTCTAAAACCTTTCTAATGCAGCTACTATCGATAAATACAGGGGAGAACTTAAAACAATATAGTGGCCCTCTCAGCCCAGTCAGAGTGAGCTGCTGACTGTACACTTCCTATGACATACTATAGTTCATTAGTGTCTGGAAATTACTGGTTACCCTTTCACCTGTTTTTACTCTCAAAATAAAAATGTGAACCAAAATCTAAATTTGAACTTAACTCTCCAGAGGTAGAAGGTAAAATTAGTGTCCTTTGCTTTACCTTAAAATGCCTACAAGCACTTCAGTTGCAGCCTTTCAGGAAACAACAACCTGTATTCATTATGTTACCCAACACTGCAGTATATTATAACTTACAGGAAGGCCATATCTGCAAAAAGTCAAGAGTGAGAAATAGAACTGGAAATACATCCCTTGATGAACTTCAAGTGGTTTTTATATCTGAAACCAAGACTCTTAAGTCACTGAATCAGAAATAATTGCCAAGCAAACTCCAGACCTCATGGTATTTTCTTAGTTTTTGTTATATAATGTTATAATTTTTTATCTGAAGACCAAAGTGCTATATGTTATACTTCACTTCTCCTGGAGTTTCATTTTACAATAATGTATATTATCTGGCTACTCTTTACTATTTCTATCATAAAAACATAGTATTCAGAAAATACTAATGCACCGAAGCGTCTTCCAGAATTCTAATAACATGAACATAAATATATTGTACTGTTACAGCTAAGACTTGGACTAAAGAATTAGAATAAAATGTTTATAAATGCCATATATTAGACTGCCTGATTTGTTATAAGGTAATAAACAGGAAAGCTTGCATCTAGTCATTCGTGGTTGTTAAATAAGATTCTTTGTGACTTGCAAAAAAAACTAGAACACAATGAAGAATTATCAGTGCATTCTCCACAGAAGTCATCTACATGTGTTTATTTAATAAACAGAAGATGGCTTTATTATACACATTTGATTTCCATATGCAATCGTCTCCTTATCTGTCACTTGTATCTAAGCAGGGTGCTTTATACAAATCTGAAAATGAAAAATTCAGAGCAGGGCACAGGAAACTCATTTAATGTCGAGTGCAGTCAAAATCAAGATTTCTTTATTTGTAGTAACAACGCTGTTAAATCAGAAAATTACTCTCCTTTTCTGCATGTCCTTCTTCCTTTACAATTCAGTTGTTTGATCATAAATTGTCGAGTGCAATGACTTGTCTCCTCCACTTTCCACACTGGTCGAGACAGATTAAAAACTCCGGCATACCACCAACCAGTCTCAGCATACCATTAGCATATATATGAGATTTGAGACATTTTCTAATATTCTCCAGCAGAACTCATCTGTCAGCCAGGTGATGAATTATAAAAACTCTTAGCTTGTTTAGAAAAGAGGGGGAGAATGAGAGAGAGAGAAAGAGAGAGAGAGACAGAGAGGAAAACATGATCCCACCTTTCTTTTTCATTTTACCCATCCACCTTTGCAGTTAGTCATATAAATAAACACTAACCTCAATAAAAGAGACATAATATGAATGACTGTAACACACAAGCAGCAGTACACAATTAAAAGCTAATGAAAGTGAACAGAATTATGGAGTGGTCACTGATTTACATAAATAAAATTTTAACATCTATTTTTCTACCCAATATTTACAAAGATTCTTAAGGTGCATTACGATGTCCATACAACTATCGTGAACTGGTAAACGAACACAAGGACTGTTTAGAAAATACTAGAATACTAAAAATGCCAAATTTGGGCATTGGGTTGGGTTTTTTGTAATCATTCATGAGTTCAACAACTTTTAATGCACATGCTGAAAATTTCATAGATTCAAGTAAAAAAAAATATTCTTTACCTGCATTTCTTTAACCTGTTTGTTTTTTTTTTTTTCAAACTGCAAGGTGGAAAGTGAACCATGATGTCTTGTGACTTAAATGAAGAAACCGATGTATAGTCTGAGTAGAAAACAACAAATACATGATGTCATAAATAATGACTATCGTTTCAACAATATCAGAAGGTAATAGCTTATATTCAAAAACTATTGAATTGCTGCATGAAAGTTTTACATTAAAGAAGGGTTTATATTTATCACAGTAATTTACATGATCATTAACTCCCAATACCATTGGTAGCACCTGATATTAACTAAAAAAAAAAATATATATATATATATATTTCCCGTAGACTCTTGGAATTAGAGCTGGGAAAATATTAAAAATATAGACATATATTTTTCCATAGAAAATAATTGTTGGGGAGGATTTATTCTGTTTTCAAAGTGGTATTTTTGTTTAAAAATTAACATACCCTGAAAAAAAAAAAAAAAAAAAAAAAGAGAAAAAAAAATAGAAGAAACCAAAGGAACTGAAATTGAAATAAAGAACTTATTTTTTGTGTTAGTTGTACTAAAAAAATAATACGATCACTGTGTCTAACAGTGTGATAAAAGCCACTTAAAGGTCTACTTAACTAGAAGCTTTATTAATAAATGTAGAAGTGAAACAGTCCATAAACTAACTCACTTTTTACCTGTTAGTAGCTTTGAGTTTTTAGGACACCACACATCAAGCTGGTATCAACTATTGAATAAAGACATAATTATTTTTTAGGTTGGAATGTACAGAAGAAGTGATGGATTTATTTTGGTAGACAATTTGATAGAGGGTTGGGATACAGTAATATCAACTATAATATGGTACTTGTATCAATTAACAAGAGATGTGTATCAGTGGGTAAAGGTTTAGCCAGTAGAGTGAAGACATGTGTGCACACATGGACTAAGAAATTAATGTATATAAAATAACCGTAGTATAAAATAACATGTTTAAGGAATGATGTTTGTTTGTTTGGAACTGATATTAAGCACCAGGTAATCTTTTTCTTTTTCTTTTTTCTTTTTTTTTTTTTTTTTTTTTTTTTTTTCCTGCTAAGCTAAGAAGCTTTTAGAAAGCAAGCCAGCACCTAGTGAGTTATTTTTCCTATTGGAACACTCGTTATCATTTTCAGTGATGTCCAGAGTAAATTCTTACCTGTTTTGGTTTCCTTTATGCAGATGTACAAATAGCATTATTAACATTTGTGTTTTGAAAGATGACTCGACTTAAGGAACAGATGCCTAACTAGTCTTTTTTCTACCTTACAGTCACCACCTGATTGCAATACATCAGCTGTTTTCAGGTATTTCATTTTGAAAATGATAAAATAATTTTTAAAAATTTAGATTCAGACCAACGTTTCTGCCACCAAATAGTTCAATTTACCATTGAAGAAAACTAATAAGATGCTACCAGATACATTAATATTCATTAATTAATAATTTAATTAATACTTTATAACATTAAGTCACATATGTACAAACCACACCCCAATAACTGCACAATAAAAGGTGTAGTGCATGATATTACTGTATTTCCAGGTTTCACTGAAGTAATAGAAAAGTAACTGTGACATGGACATCCAGCTGTTTCCTTGTCAATTTACACTTAACATATTCAGTGAAAATACTAACACAAGAAACATTACAGGGAGTTACTTCCTCCTGACTTTCATTTAGTTTTGGAATTAAGTCTAAGGCCCTTTAAGATTCTGAAGAAATCTCCTAAAGGACTGAAAAAGGTGTTCTAGGACTAAAAAAGATAGCAGCAGAAATCAAAACAGATGTTCTTGCAAGACTGCAAAGCCAGTGTTGTAGATTTAAGTGATCCGGGTAAGTTGCAAGCTGAAACTTTCAGAGATTTGCCAACAAAACTTGGAAGTAAAAATCTGGTTACTATTAAAAGCAGAGATGCTTTTTCAACATAATCCTAAATGGATTTGTTGTATCTCATTTTCTTAAGCAGCTTCAGTGAAGAAGTGGAATGAGAAAAAGCAGCACGCCTTTAGTGTCTTCACTAAGAAAAAGAAATGGAAAAAACCCTCAAACCTGTAGGTCTGAATCAGGTCCAAGAATATTCCTTTTTATATTTTATTATAATTAACAATAGAATATTGTCTATGGTGAAACTATGGAAGAATATGGTTTCTAAACTGGCTTAAATTACCTTTTTAAACTCAGACCCATCTGCCGGTCAAAGCTGAAACAAAGATCTCACATGTACTTTTAATGAAGTTTGAGTCCAGCTGTGAACCAGAAGTTACAGCTGAGGACTTTCTTCACCTAAGACATCACATAACAGTCCATACAAAACAGAAACTACATTTTGCTTTCAGCCTATATAATTTATACTTAGTAGCTTATCCTTTAACAAACAAGCTTAACTCAGTCAAGAAAAATGGTTAATTCTTCACTGATCTGTTCTAGTATTCCCAGCTGTAAAGGCCAAGAAGTGAAGAATAAAGCAGTTTTATTCTGATATAATATTAAGCAAAATTATTGAATGAAGAAGCCTTTTATCAATACAAAATTCTGGGAGGAAAAAATATCACAGAAACTATATTATTGGCATATTGATAAATGACATGCCTACTTAACTGGGATCACTGCCAAGGGATAGATCCAGTTTTATGCAGGGTTTCAGTTCCCTTTAACAGCACCAGCAGATAAAGCAGAAAGCAGTTTATTTTGTGGTGCTTGCAGATCTCTCCATATGTGGAACGGTAGGATAAACATCCTTCTTTACTCATGCCATTATTGATCATTCTGGCATCAGTCTTATCAAGTCAAAGTTACCTTAAAATAGATTTTATATGTTACAACTGATTTTAAAATTTGAAGTATTTACTTTGATGATGTTTAAAGTAAATAATCTCAACATAATGGAAATTAATTTGTCATAATAAAGTTATTTCTTAAATATTTACAGATACATTTCAAATGTGCCTATGTCAATGCAAACACAACAATACTAGACACTTCCATTCCTATGACAATGGTTTTTTTTTCCCCCATGCTAACAAAGACTCACAGACAAAATGGTGTTTTATCTGAGCTTCCCACTAAAGCCCAGACCCAAGACCACATTCTACACCTGGCCAATTTCAATGACTCAGAGGAAAATTCACAAAAAGTGGTTTTCTGTCTAGGTATTTTTCTATTTAGAAAGTTTATTGATCCAGCTCCTTTCTAAACTCTGCCATTTCCCATCTGGAACAGCTTAGGGAAGAAAGAATGCATATTTAAGACCAGTTGTCTTTATAAGAAATTTATGATGCTAGTGGAAAACAGGAAGAGACTGTATTCACAGTCAAAATCTCTTTAAAGCTTCCCTTTCATAGTAAATTATCAAAAAGTAACCAATTTGACAGAATTTGCTGAATCAAATTCTCCTTTCACTGTGAGCTGTTTTCCTGTTTGTTATTATTTCTTTCATTTTATCACTTTTATTTTTGTTTGGTTTGAGTTTGGATTTTTGTGGGGGTTTTTTGTGTGGTTTTTGTTTGTTTGTTTCCTTCCTTTGGTCACTTAATAAACAGTCCTTTACACAACAAATGGATCCCCCAGCTTCCACTCCCAGGTGAAGACTCTAACCACTAGGCTGTAAAATTTCTCCCTCTCAAACAACCCTACACACAGCGGAGCAGTTTTAATAGGAAGGGAGAAAAGTGATTCCAGCTCAGCCCCTCAGCAGACAGCGTTGGAGGAGATACTGATTTGAAGTCTTTTAGACAGTCAGAGCTGGCTCATACTTCTCAGCAATGCAAATAAAACTGAATTTTGCCTTCTGAACACTACCGTGGCAACAGGAAGCCTTTGCCACGGGTGAGGAAGAGTGGTGCCAAGACTGAGGAGCAGCAGGGAGCTCACAAAGATCCTCTCCCATCTGCACTGATGAGAGACATAGCAGCCTCTACTGGGGCTGGGTCCCCTCCAGAAGCAGAGGCTGCCCCACAGGTACTTACATTTTCTGCAGCAGCTGCAACAGCAGCCAACCCAGTCACAGTCATGTTGCTGCCCTAGACAAGTGCTTGCTTTGCCTGTTTCTAGAGACAGCCCCATCAGCAGCAAAGGCCTTTCAGCCTGACCTTCTGATGACTTGAGCATGTTCAGAAACTGCTTTGCTAACTACACACTTCTCCAGACAAATTGCCAAGGAAGTTATTAGGTGCCTGTTTATTTTCAGAAGATCCTCATCCCAGCAGTCACTATCCAGTACAGTCTCCAAACATTTCCTGGACTCAGATTTTTAAAGGACTTAGATTTCAATGGAACGTCTACTTTCTTGCTTTCATACGGTCTCAGCTGCTCTGAGACAATCCTAGATCAATAAAAGAAGCCAAGATGCTGGAGAGCCAACATGCAGTAGATGAGCCACAGTCTACAATCTCAGGTTTGGATCCACAGGCTTTAATTCATTCTAAGACTTTCCTTAGTGCATAAATCCATTCATGTATGAACAGCATGAAGTTTTACGTAAACATCATCAGCTGAAGTGTTCTCATTAAACAGCAAATCAATAGGAACTTTCATGTACAAGTCTAATATGTATACTTTATATAGCAGGAACAGCATGTCACAAGATGCTCACAGAATTAATTACATTCCTGTATAAGCTTTCTCTGATAAATCTTTCTGACCACCCAGCCTGCTTACCAAACATGCATGTGCAACAAAGTGTGACTTAGGTTAAGATAATGGTGAAATGGAAGGCCAACAATTGGAATCACATAACCTCCAAAAACACAATATAATCTACCCTAACTTACATGCAGAGTAAATGTGCAGTGTAAAAGCTATATAAAAACCTCAAATCCCACTCTTGCCTGCTCCTTGCTTACATAAGACCAACACTTTGCAAAGCTATTTCCAAAAGTCAAATTTTGAGAAAAAGCTAATGCATTTTGTATATTCTATTACAACTAAAAGATTGCACATCATCTTGCACGGAAATATACTGGCATACCAAAACTTCTAAACAAGCTATAAAGTGACTAGATTTGGTGCTCAGCTTGCCTTTAGTAAAGGTCAGGGGTTTGCTGCTTTGGCACCAACTTCTACTCTACCAAAAAAAAAAAAAGTACAAAGATACAAAGCTAACAGTTAATCATCCAAATTTCTGTATATATTTTGTTCCATCAGATGCATTTAATCAAAACTATGAAAATGCTTCAGATCTATTAGGATCTAGAATACAAAATAAAAGTTTTCTTTAGGATATGTTCAGTCCTTTAAAGTTATATGAACTACTTCAAGTTTTTTCAAAACATACTGATAACTACGCATAGAAAAGTAACCCCTATTCTACAAAAATTCTGTCATTTCTGGTGAGATCTTGAAACAATTTCCAGCTAGGACAGGATTCTCTAACCTGCTGATTTCAGTAAAGAATATTGCTGTAATTCAAATGGAACAGAGCTTGGGGAGTCAAGAAATTGCAGGAGAACAAAAACATCAGGCTAAAAGCAGTAAACCAAGAGCTCACCCCAGGGAGGAAGGGTAAACCAAGTGAGACTGGAAAATGGAGCTAAAATTCTTAGAGCTGGGCAGAGACTTGTGAAGTGGAAAGCACAGTAGCACAGCAGGAGAACAGAGAGGAGTTTCAAGCAGAGAAGGTAACCTCTCTGTTTCTTGCTTCTACTAGACTGTCTGTATCTTCAGGACCAACAAATACTGCCTCATTTCTTTTTCTAAACTCATATGCCTGATGTATTGTTTTTTTTTTTAATTCTGGAAAAACACTTTTTTCATTATAAACTGAACATGCATGGATGCCCACTAAAGACACATTTCCAAAAAGAGTGCATTGCTCAACCCTAATGACGTAAGAGACATTCAGAGGGAACTATATCCTCAGCATTCACAAAAATGGGTTTCACTTAAATTCTGCCATTTGCTACACTTCCTGGCTTACTGTCCTATGAAGAAAGATGACTTAAAAGGGTTTAACTACATATGTTTAAGTAAGTAGCTGGATAGCTATGGAATTCTCACACTGAGCATTTTCATGCCTATGTAAGGTCAAAAAAGCCATTTGTGGTTGAATATGGCAGATATTCTAGGAAAAGGTCTAGTTCTGACTCATGGAATTTCACATATGTGCATTTTTCAGGTTAAAACTGTGCTTTAAGATGCAGATCATATGAATTCCAACTAAAGTGAGATGAGGACTCAGTGAATCTGTGACAAATGTCTGTTCTCCAGCACTAGGTCCAGGGGTACCTACAGTAAACTCATATCTCCGTTTTGGAGGACAGAGTTTTCTAAGCCTTGAGGCAGTCATGTAAATGCATTACTGTTCTCTAAGCTAACACACATCTTAATCTGTGATGGAACAAAGAGATGGTTGAAGACACATGTAACTGTTCTATCATGCACATATAGACCTTTCCTAGTATACCTGGCAACAACTAATTCAGGTCAGCCCAGTGCTCGAAAACACAGTCATAGGCAAAGCAAAATATCCTTTTTTTTCAAGTGAGAGCCTACCAGATGGTTCACCCAGCTAAAAGTTAAGTGATCAAAGTACTAGATACTTCTGAAACCTGTAGGAGTTTAAATCCATAGCTCTCACCTTCCTAGAAAAGACCCTTACCTCTGGAATATTGATAAGGCTTTGTCCACCTTCCATCCCACCTGTCAGAAAGGCAAAGATGGGCTGAATAACTTAATATGCAACTTCTGCTCAGACACCCAAATTACAAGGATCTGTGTTTGTTCAGGTGTTGTATGTCTGACAACCCTAAAAAAGATAGCATATTTCAAACATGAATTTGCAAAATTATAAAACACACCTGATGGTTGTGAAATGGGGGATTACAATTATTCAGTGACTACTATCATTGCTCATTCATTCCCAACATACAAGTTTATTACTTCATCCTCATATGTATCCTATTCAGAAATCATCAGACACTTGGAATAATAATGCCATCTGGAATGGTAGAAATCACTTTCTTAGCAAGAGAAGACATAAAGCAAAGATTTCTCGAGACTACCAAAAATGTCAGATCTCTTCAGGTCTGTTTGCTACTGATAAATGCAAGAGAAGAAGAATAAATCACTGCATTAGTAAAGAAAATGTTTATAAAATTCATTTAAGGAGTTACATCTCTTCAGACAACATCTGCAGTTAGCCATTTGACTCAGTCTGTGTCCTCATAATGGACCCTAAAATGGTAAGTGTAGCAGGAAGACTGCTTTAGTGACCACTCATTGTTTGTCCTTGACAAGATCATGTTCATTACCCAATATAACAATTTAGCCACAAAAGTTATTATTAAACCAAGTTACTAAGACCTTTACGAACCCCATAGCTACGAACTTGAATTGTATATGTAATTAATCATTAAAATCAATTAAATATATTATCTCCAAAGGTAAATTAGTGTACTACCATTTTTATCGGCTTTCTGGTATATTATATCTATGAATGTGCAAGTCAGTGAAACTACACCTCATTGAAATTGGGTCTACTAGATTTACCCCTAGTAAAATTTAAGAGAATTGTGTAGGATGGCCAGATTGATGATATTTACAAAGTCCTGTCCTATGCTGACCCAGGCAATCCCACAGAAGCAAGGATATGGCCTGAAGAAAGAATACGTACCTTTGCACTGTGCATCTATCTATATGATCAATTTATATTTTTTCTATCATAATAAATTAAGTAACAAAAGCAAATTTCATCTGGCAAGTGAAATGGTAAGAAGACTGCACATGGTTGCAATCTGACTCTCCATCACTTCTCAAATGTGAAACTTTACTTTCTTACAAAAAATTATCTGTAACTGTGGAAATGCATCTGCATTCCACCCTCTCCTAGCCCATTAAGGTGACTGATAGACTTTAGATTACAGTGACTTGGAAAAAAAAAAAAAAAAAATTGCTTTTTTACTATTAAAAAAGAAAAAGAAAACAACAACAAAAAACAGAAAAAGACATTCAGAGAAAAGAAAGAAAAAAAAACACCTTTTCAGTAAAAAAAAGAAAGCAACAGAAGCTTTGGAAAGAGTGCTTGCCAATAGAAGGATTTCATGCTTTTGTTAATTAAAGGAACAAAGAAAAAAACAGTGCAGTAGGCTGTATCTTACCTAACAGCTTCTACTAATAAAAAGTAATAGACAATTTCCTGCATTCAATTCTTTTGAATACTATTATACAAGGTAATAGAGTTTTGGAAATGGAAGTCTTAGCAGCCTGTCAGAAAGAGCTTTCTTCCACTTTTTTTATTAAATGACTAAGTGCAGCAGTCTGTGTCCTATCTCTCCCTCTTGCATCTATTGGATTGTATTATTTTACATTTTGATTGAAATGATGTCACCAGCAGATAAAAGCCTGGCCCAGGCATTGTAATTGAATCAGCCGGAGTTGTTTATTCTAGTGATCTACAGCTATGCTTTCCTTGTCCTAACACAGAATACATAAAAGATCCCCTCTTGTTTAACATGCTACTGATTAGATCTATTTTTTTAGAAGAAGGAGGAATCAAATTGGGGGGTCGAGAGAGTAAGAACTGGAGTTTGGGGGGCAAACTAGAAAATAAAAAAAGAGAAGAGACACCATCTGCAAAACTTTCCATGTGTGACTGAAAGTTTAAATAAATAAATTTCACATGGCATCAGTACCAGATGCAAACAGATTTAATTGACAACTTTTAAATAACAGTTAATGGGAACTTGTAGAATTTTTGAAAGATTTTTCATTACTATTTCCTAAATTAGAGGCTTATTTAAGTTTTTGTTTTAAGATAATGCTTATCTTTGAAAAATAAATATTTCAAGTTGCTATTTTTTTACTGCTATTAAAAATACAGTATGTTGTATAATTAAACATGTTCCATTTTCAGTTAACACATTTTACATTTACTAGGCTGAAACTGTATTTGAATGGAATGTGTTAAGGATATCCTGTAATTGGTATTACTGAGAATTACATTTTACAAAATATATAACAAGAGACAGAGACAGAAAGAGTTATAAGAATGTTTCATTTGGTAAATGCTGACAAAATTTACTTTCTTTGGTAGTTATTTAAGGAGAAAGTCTGTCTTTTATGCTTTTGGTTATCCCCCAGAAGGTTAGTAATATAAAGGGAAAAATTGTAGTTTATGTAATGTGTACCCCTTAATGCAAAACTTCTTCAGCAGTATTTTTTGTTGTGATGGTGGGTTATTTGGTTTGATTTGGTTTTTCTGTTGTTTCATTGATGGTGGTGGTGGTTTTTTGGTTGATTGGTAGGTTGGGCTGGGTTTTTTTGTTATTGTTAGTTTGTTTCCTGTTTTTATTCTTGGCCTTTCCTCAAAATAAAGTAAGATCATATGACGTTTGTTAGTAGTACAAACATGAAAATAAGCCAAGCCCAACAGACAATTTGCTGAAATGTTTTTTTACTCACAACCGATGCTTTGAATTGTTTGTCTCAAATCTGGAGCTGGGAGCTTATTTAGTTTATTATCTGGGATTTCTTTATAAGGAGGGAAAAAACATGTAATTTGAGAAAGTACTTTTCGAACACATAAATTCTTTGAAACAAATAAAAGAATTTACTTTACAAGCAGCTACAATTAATAAAATATTGTAATGGAAATGGCCATTAAGGGAAATAATGAAAAACTCAATTTAGGAAAATTCTTTTACTCTAATTTTTTAAAATATATGCAATAACTGTTAAAAGACTATATTCCACAAGTGAAAATTAAAGGCAATAAAAATCTGAGTTTTTTTCAAGTAGAATATAAATATATCTATCATCTATATATATATACCTTAATTTTAGTGTTATTTCCTGAATATTTGCTAAATTATATAAATAAAAATGCATTTCCCATACCATTTACAATCTATTTAGCACTTCTAATAGCTGTATTACAAAATTCACTCATCTTATAATAATTGCTGATACCTAACAAATAGACCTTAGAGACCTTCAGAATTTTGTACTTCATCTGTCGTCCTGAAGGTATCATTATTTGAAAGCATTTGTAAAACATACTTCTTAATATTTCTAGTCAGTGATAGACCCAGAGCTGGGAAGCTATAAGGTGCACCTTCTACATTTATCAATGTGTTTTTTTGGAGTGCATTTTAATGTATTTTGACTGAAGTTAACGCTTCAGTATGCATTTATTAGACCAAATTGGGTAATATGCTTTTCAGTGATCTTGGTTTTCAATACTGCCACTCACTTTGAAAGTGAACATTTCATAAAAACTAAAGTGAATGAAGAACAAATTAACTCAGATGTGTCATTAAGAATTATAAAACAAACTCATTGCTTTATTAATATACAAATAACGTGTCACAGTTGGCTGTGTAACACAGAAACAAACTGTTCTGTGGCTATGTAGAGAGACGCAGCCTCACCAAAGCACCAATCCATATTCAGTCCCCAGAGGTGTTTAAATATAATTTGCATCTCAGAGGTTACACATTTGGTCTCAGGAAAAAAGGGAAGAAAAAAAAAAAAAAGTAGGCAATGTTGATTTAGCCTCCCTTCAATATTCTCCATCAGCTGCCTCAGGGAATAGCACTCAGAGGAACATCCCAATATGCTATGCTTTTTCTCACCATCACATTACTTTCTTGTTAAAGCATAAGTGGTTGGTACAGGCAAATTGATTTCAACAACAGAAAACCATTGTGAACATGAACTCCAGTATCCAATCCCCCTAAACATGAACAGAGATTTATTTATAATACAAAGAGGCATAATTCCTTTTTTAATAGCAATTTTCATGATTTTTGGACTTTCCATTGTGGGTTCCTGTGATGCCTGGATGTCTGGCATACATCCTAATATCATCTGTTTGAATCCTGTTTTTAATGAGAGTTGGTGCAGACACTGCCAGCAGAAAGGTGTGAAGAAAAAGAAAGAAAAGCCTATATTTCCATCTATTATTTGTAGTCAGTCTGTTATGAGAGTCTTTTCCTGTGAGATTTGCAGCCACAAGCAAATTTGATATACCAGTTTTGGACTTTTGCAAGCTTATCAAAAACAAACTAAACTGTCAAATTTTTTAAAGCTTGCAAAAAGAAATGTCAGCAGGCAAAACTTAATGCCAGCACATTAAAACAGTGACCAGAAAATAGGCAGAGGGAAATGGGCAACAACAGCCAAACAGCAGCACGTGTGTCAAAAATCCAGCAAAACCAAGTCTTTTAAATATGAGATGAAAGCTGCATGGGTATTTGCTTGATTTCAATAATGACATATTAAAAGATACTCAAATGCCAGTACTAATGATGTTTAAGCTGGAAAAGGTACAATGAACCATACACCCTGCCTTCCTCCAGTGCTCCAAGCATGTGAAAGTCATCTGTATAATCAACAAGATCACTTAAGAGAGTAATTTCTTGTTCTTTTATTGGTGAGAGTAACAAAACTGAGGCTCAGAATAGCAAGGGTTTCAGATTAAGCAGTGTGCTTTAAAATCCTGAAAGAAATGTTTCAATTCCTTTCTTTAAGTCATTCAGGAACCTGGAATGAGTGTGCAGCTTGTATTGGGAGACACATTACTACTTCAGGCCTTTCTTTAATCACAGAACCAGGCTTGAATACAAAAGTAAAAAGAGCAGAAAGATGCTGAAATATCTACTATATCCTATCTCTAACCCAGGTATGGAATACAGAAGGAAACTGGGTTTTGATGATAAGAAATGGCAGTTTCCTTGATCAATTGTCTTCTTTCGGATATAAACAATACCTCACAACCTAAATCCAACTCTTTCTAGAGCAACTCAAAGAAGAGACCAGATTTTCAAAAATACTGTGCCTCAGCAGACTTTACTGAAGTCAATTATTTAGAAAACTAATTGCTAATTGTGGAATCTGATATACTATCCTGCTGTTGAAAATTCCAATCCAGACAATTTAAATAACTGCCAAGGTAGCCAAGTAAATATAGGTCCTTCTACTTTTTTCTCAGAACTGATATTTCCATTGTGTTTTTTCTTTTAAAAATAATTAGTCCTAGCAGCTATGCAGCTCATTCATAAAATCAAATAAAAACCAAAAAACTGTTCTACATTCTTACCATTAAAAAATGGTAAGAAAATCAGTAAAAATATAGGTGTTACTGTGAGTGTTTAAGGAGTTGTTACACACTAAAACAAATGTAGATATATGAATAGTTCTTCGGCTATATTTATATGCATATATGCACATACATGCACATCCACATCAGAAAAGCAAAGGGTGCAATTTCCCTCTATATAATTTATTAAATGAGCTAAAGATTAATTAATTGTATTGTAGAAAATGTGATTGCTTAATAAGATATTTTGCAGCTGGGAGAAAAGATGTTTCTGTAGCATATTTTTTCATGCAAAGAAGTGCAAATATAAAAAAAAAAAAAAAAGTTTACATGTCATCCTGTTCCATCTTTGCATGTACTTGCTCTTTATCTCTAAAGCAGCATACGTTCCATATGAGAGAGGGGGTTGCCATGGTATCTGCACTTTAAAAAATTGAATAGCAGATCTAAAAGAAGCACAAAATCGATTTAACAAGTTGTCATGTAAGTTACCCTGGCCCATATGTATGAAGTCTATGCACTTTTTCTGTATAAAAATGTTTATTAAAAAAAAAAAAAAGCAATATTTTTAGTCACAAAACTAAATATGCTGCTTGTTATTAGGTTTGTCTCATCAAATTACACATTTGGGTGTGCACCTGGAAAATATGCAGATTTTCAAGCATTTTTTTATTTTCTCTTAAAAATATAACAAAACACAGAAGTAGAAAGAAATAACTCTAAGTCGTGATCCTAATACAGAAGATAAAAAAATAAATCTTACTTTAAAAGTCTACTACTGTATAAAGTTCTTACTCATTCTAAAGTAAAGAGGTTTCAATAATCACCTTGAAAATGGGCATATTTCCTTTTTATTTATTTTTAGTACTCTGAAGAGAAGCCTTCGCAACTAGAATTTGGGACTTCTTATAGTCACAGGCACAGGTGGTTATTCACTTTTCTAGTGCACAGTCTGCAGGGGAGGACAGACAGTTGCAGCTATAGTGATGTGGTTTCACAGGCAAATTAGAGACACTGTGATTTGTTGCTGTTGTTTGTTTTTATTTATTTTTATTTATTTTATTTTTTTATTTTTTTTTTTTATTTTTATTTTAGAGAAGAGAGAGAAATATGAATGGAAGAGCACAATGGGTGGAAAATGACAGTTCCAAAACTATATCTTCTCAACTTCCCTGCAGCATAGGTTACCACCAACTCGTTGAGTAAACCCCAGACAGAATCATTACCTTTGCGGAAACACCCTCCTTGGTGGAGTATAGCCTTTGGGAAAAGGTCAATGTTACCTAGCAACTACTAAGAGCCAGCTTTTTATAAATTAACCCTTTCATACAAGGCTTCAGTAGCATCTCACATCACAAAAGGACTTCCTATTTTCTGCACAAAAGACACTAGCAATTTTATTTCCAGATTCAATGGGTTCAGCTGTTGAAAGCTGCCTGATTAACTGCACCTGGAAATTTTTTTAAGGACTGGATTTTTTCAGTGGAATATATAATCCTAATCATGCTCAAATAGAATTATGCTTATGTCTTGAAAATCCATACAAAAATCAAAGGCTGCTTCACAGAGAGTTTCCAGAATTTTGTACGCCAAGTTCCCACCTCCATGGCTTGGTTGTAGTTAGGCCACAGAATAAGAAAGGCCTAAAACAAAGACAAGGTGGATGTGCAAGCCAAAGTGCACAGAGAAACCACAGACGTTGCTCCCTCTACAAGGCAGGCATGCAGACTTGGTCTCCACAGTTTTGAAAGTAAAGTCTATATTGAAATAGGAGGCGGACATGACTGGATGTGACCAAGGGAAGCTCTTTGGCTCAAGGATCCCAAATAGCTGACATTTGGGGGATTATGACACTAAAGGAAAATGCCAGGACTGTCAGGTTAGGGAAAAATGAGTCTGTGTTAGGGAATGCAGGTGAAGGCTGTGCTAAGGACAACTAAGAAGAGGAAAATCTGTTTACCTGATATTTTATCACATCCTAGGACTCAATCATGACCCACTGAGAGGTTTGCTCTCTCAGGGAAGCATCTCTGGGTTAACAAACTAGTCTCCGAATTTATACTCTGTTCACTTACCAACTGGCACGTGTAACCTGAAGAACTGGGAGTCTTCTAAACATGTCTCTCTATGCCATGATGAACTAGAAGAAGCAGTAGAAAGAGGTCCAATGGTTGGACCACAGAACAACCATGACTGCAGGTTGTATCAAAACCACAAATGTACTGCTTTTTAGACATAGCCACTAGCTGCATGCCTCCTCTGTTATTTTCTGAGAGATTAAGATGAGGTAGAAGCATCTTGCTGAGGCTGGGTGAGAAGCTGAGTTACCATTTTTGCTTCTTACACACTGCTGATTAGCAAAGATTTACTTAGTCATAGTCTGATAAGACAAGTTTATGTCTTCAATATTTCTTGTGGAAAATGAGGAAAATATAATTAACATCCTCTAGAACATCACCATACTTATGCAACACCTAAAGTATTCTATTGGATTCAAATCCAAGTCTTAACCCAAGAGCTCCCAGCCTTTCTCAACCTGCATTCTGTAACTTAATTTATGGTACAAAAATACGACCTTGTCCAGTTATTGTCTAGCCAGCACTTAACTTTTAATCCTAATTCTACATCAGTAAGAAAAATGTGGTCTGGCTGGATAAATAAAAAGTTAAGATCTTTTCACGACGTGACTTAGGGACAACAGGTTCATCTCTATGGGACAGAGTGTTCTGTAAAAGTACATATGTAAAAGTAAAAATATATTTCAGACATAAAAACCAATTGCATCAATTTTGCACATGTCATTTTACACTCAGTGTCCTTTCCCAGGAAAAGGCAGCTAAACAGTAGTGTCCATACCCATCATAAATAGCTGGCTGGACAGCAGATACACTCTTGCCATTCAATCAGCAAACACATTGCTGCAGAGTAGTTGTTGTGTGTTCTGCTACTTGCCCACCAAATGGATAAGTGAATCAAGCGGATGAGGGCATATGTAAACAAGGATGGTCACTGAAATGCAGGAAAGAAAAAAGTGCAGGACACTAATCTTCAGGAAGCCACATTCCTCCCAAGCTACTGTTTATGGAACAAATTGATAGAATTATAGTTCTTTCTTTCTTAAAGGAAATACAGAAACATTACCCAAAACTGTGACTTCAAGAATACATCTAAACCAAAACATTCCCCAAAAGAGGACAAACTCGTAACAAAATTTGTAAAAGATCGCAACTCTGATTAACATGGCATGAAAGAAAAGCAATATTCTAGGGGAGAAAGTGCCTTTGACTTAAATTATATTTTATATTTTATTTTACATATAATTCTTAGTCTAATATTTTATTTGCATTTTTATTACTTTGGAATCAATTGTCTATAATAATATCCTCATCTTTCTGCCAACTCAATAAAATTTATTTTGAATCCTGTAAGGCATTAAGTATTTCAAATTACTCTATCCAACACACATTACACACAATAGGTTTGTCAGCAAAGGACTTTCTGTTTGACTAGTGTATTATGTCCCTCTTCAAGTCCCTTATTCTTCATTACTTCTTAATAGCCTACTTAATTTTAGGTCATCTGCCTCCTCATCACCATCCTGCTTCTTTTGGAGGAAGAAAACATATGGAGTACCAGTGGAACTACCATAACTAATGTCAGGATTTTCTTCTTAAGAAGTTTGATAAATTGTCTAAATATATATGTGCTTTGAGTTACAGGACTCATTAAAAAATAATCTTTTTTTAAGGCTGAGAACCATAATTAGATCAGGATTCGTGTCTGTCAAGTTGCCTTTTTTATATCACTAGATTAGGACTTTAATACATAATACATGATAGACCCCAGGCCTTCTCCAGAGCCACTTTGGGTTGGATTCATGAAGGAGGTAAGGGTAGAATTTATTTCAACTAATCTTTGTACCTACAGAGTAGCCATCAACATCAGAACTACTAATTTGTTATTTTTTGTAGCCACTGAACAAAAAGGCACTTCTGGGATACAGATCACTTTGTCCAAAGGCAGATGACTCAGCTGGGTAGGTGGAGCACAGCCCTGGTGTTTAGAGGTGGACTTGGCCTGCTAGGTTAACAGTTGAACTTGATCTTAAATGCCTTTTCTAACCTAAACTATGCTATGATTCTTCACATATTTATATAGTTATACACACGTATACACCTACATACATATATGTACACATGATGTAAGCCAGCAAATGAGCATTATAGTCACAGAATTATAAGTCAGAAATAGCACAGTTGAACTTAAGTGATTTGGAAAGTGTTAAAGTACTACTGGATACTTGTCTTTCAGTCTTCAGTTGAAATTCTAGTGTAAAATAATTTGATGATGTTTTCCTTTACTTCCTTTTTTTTTAGTTAATTTAAATATCTTAGTCACTATAAATTTGCAATATGCTTTGGTTTTTGCCCTACCTACCTACTTCCCTGTAGTTGCTGGTTGTGCTGCTGTTTATTTTCTCACTCTCCCATCTCAATGTCGTGACTTCTCTCTTTTTCTGTCTCCTTCCTTGGCAGGCTGAACAAACAGAAATAACAAGAAAATTTTGAGAACAGAAAAGAACAATTAAAAATATGTATCAGATGCAATTTCTTTAAACTATTGCTTGTGAAAATGCTGATTATGCTTAACAAGCTCTTTGTGTAGAGGTATAACATCTCATGAATGCCTCTTACACTGGAAAGGAACAACAGATTATTGAGTTCCTAAAATATCATTGTGAACATTGTGAACCTGCTGTTTTGTTCTGAGAGCTTACATCCTAATTATAGTATTTTTCTTTATTTTAGAGTCCTTTTTTATCATGCTATGGACTGGACAGAAGCATTCCTTTGGATCCTATGTGTAAATAATGAAAACATAAAAACTATAGATTTTTGCCCTATCAAGCAGGTTAATAGTTTAATTGTATACCGTTATTCTTACATTAAAAGCTGCATACCTGGCGAGCTTTATCGGGTAACAGGGACTTTTAAATGTGCCAGTGTTTCTACAGAAATAACGCAGGTCAATTGCAAAAGGGATAACCATAATGATTAAATCATTAAAATTTTGTCTATGCTTCACAGAGCATAGAGAAAATTAACTTCCCACCAACCTCATTTTTCTGCTGAACATGAAATAATGATTTTCTGCCAGTATAATTACAAAGCTAACATCTGATAGAGTCAGCATCCAGGGGGGATTATCACATGCATGAGTATTAGACCTCATTACCAGCTTGACTGCAAAATTATTACATCTTGTAATTGGATGGTGAGATTTATATACAGATTGGCTGGGTTCTCTGTAAGATTGTAATTACAAGCTTCGTTGGTTTGCTACTTATCACACGGTGCAGGAGGAGGCAAAAACAAGCAGAGGAAAGACCATTTCATTAAGCCATAACCCTATCAAGGGAGGAGCACTGTAACATCCCTGTATTTATTAGGCCAAACAGAGCTGTTTGCAGAAGGGGAGGCCATTTATTACCGCCTGACAAATGGGATTTCATTTATTTAACCTCGGTGATCTATTTCAGTAAAATGTACAAACGAGCCATCCATTTTATGATTCTGGAGTCAACGCCTCAATTATCTAAAGGCTAACTGACTGTTAAAGCACCCATCTGCTAGGATGAATTCATTGATTTAATTTGCTTCATGTTACTGAATGATTCTTAGCAGACAGGGAGAGGAAGGAAAGGGGAAAGAAGGGAAGGGGGCAGCCGGTGGTTTAGGAGAATGCATCAGAGTGATTCAGCGCACTGGTCTCTGTCTGCATGTGTGTGTGTGAGCGCAAGCAACCCTGTTTGTTTGGGTTTTTTTTTTAATCCTTCAGCACAATAGAAGGCAGCGATCAATAGCAGCTGAAATTTTATGAGACAAGGAGTTAAGTTGTTCAGCTCGAGCCAAAACACCTTTGTTCTACCATAACAAGTAATTTCTGTGCGGAATTAATATTGACAAGCTGGCTTCTTTGTAGCTAATTTTGTGGGTGCCTGAGCCAATCAGGAGCCTTGCAGTAATAGAGTTGTTATTAGAGTTCATTATAAAAGCTGTGGATCAATGGCTACACTGGGAGGGAGAGGACATGCTGCAGCAGAATGCATATGTATGCTCAAGGAAATGAAATCCTTTTAATGTCCTTGTAATAATTTATTCTATCATTCTCTTTGACTTAAAAAAAAAAAAAATCAAAAACAAAATTAAAAATGTTCCCTTGTGAGGGTTTTAATTTTATCATAACACTGAAACTGATGGGAAGAAAAGCAGGATTTTAGGGGTGGGGAAACTCAGGGACACCTTGTTGCCCAGCTTTGAGTTCCATCAGAACTGGGTTTTGTTTGGAAAATGCCACCACTCCCCTTTTATCCAAATCACACAGGCTGGTTTGTTGAAAGCTTAAGCTGTAGCATTGATGTCTTTTAAGCTACTCTGTTTCTCCTGTCTCCCTAAACCACCTGTCTCATTAAATCTGATTTTTAGGGTTTTTTCTTTGATGGGTTGTCGTTTTGTAAAACGTGTCTTTACATTCAGGAAGAAGAAGTCACAAATAGCACACCAAAGCTTTTCTCCCCATGTTTTTTAGGGAGGAACAACCTGTATGCTGTGAGTTAGCACTTTCAGCAAGCTGACAAGGAGCTCTCAGAACACAGCTCTTTGTAAAAGGTTGCTTCTTTCAGCTGTAAAAGGGCCCTCCTTGATGTAAGTGTTCCCAGAGTAATAATCCATTTCTCTTGTGGTAGGCTCCAGCTCATGCTACAATCTTTCCCACAACCTCCAAATCCGCACAAGAAAGCTGTTTACTGGACAATTTTCCCTGCATCTCAATGTCAAATGATACTGCATTAAAATGTGAGAACATCACACTCTAAGAAAGGCAGGAGGATCAAAGGGAACCCTCACAGAGAGTGAGTTGAGACAAATTAGCATCTTTTGGTCATGGTTTCCTAGATATAATAATACGGCATTTCAGGGCCATAAGTTGTTTGCTTTGCTTCCTCCCCTTTATTTCACCATAAAAAGTAGTCATTTATTTTTTCCATCTCCCTAACTTTGTCTCTGCCAAAAAAATTGAATCACTTTAAATTGATTCAATTAAACAGGGTAAGTCCCTTTTGTAGACACTGTTGTTTCAATTCCAGTAGTTATCATTAAGTCAATATAAGATACTCTTTTACAAAAATAGGATCATCAAATATGAGCACTTTTCTGTCTGATTTTTTTTTTTCAATACTCACATTTTTCCCAAGGATTGACAAAAACAGTCATTTCAATTTTCTCTTTGCCTTTTGTTGTTGTTGTTTGTTTTGTGTTGTTTTTTTTTGTTTGTTTTTTCTCCAGACCACTGTCTTAAAACTTAGATTCCTGCTATTTAGCACAAGTAACAGAAAATATTCCAGGAGAGAAAACTTAGGAATCATAGAAAACCAGCCAACATTTTTTCAACCCACTTTTTCTTCCACTCTTCCCCTCCAGCTGGAAGAAAATAGCTGTGTAATATCTGGAACCAGTGACAGAAGGAGTTGAAAGTGAGGAAAAAAGTTAAAATACAGACAATGTAGCAAAGCAAACAGAATAATTTTGTGTTAATCAGAAAGTTTTGAATTTGACAACCTATTTATTTTTCTACAATAAGCTTAAATTTCAGAATTTGAACTGAATGCCTTGATTGGAATTTTCTTTTGAAAAAAGACTAAAAGGAGAAGTGTAACACATTCCCTTTTTCCCCAGTTCAAATGAATAATTTTCCTAGCCACCCTCTGTCAGTTTACTCTTTTCTTCATTACAGTTTATTCCTAATAGTGGAAGAATGTCAACAGAAACTCACCTATAATTTTTATGTCTTGTCATGCTGATCTCTAACATTCATGTCCCTCACAAGATCCTTCTGATGGGTGAGTCTCAGCTTTGATGATTTCATTGTTCTTTGGAGTTCATTACTTGTCCAGTAGGGAAAGCCTGTAAGGAAAGGAAAAAAGATAATTGGTCAAAGAAGAATGCTGTGTCTCAGAGGTCAAAAGGAGTTTCCATAGAATTAAAATTACTGCTAAATGAGCAATATCCTGCAACAACAATGAGAACAAAGAGCAAAAGACTTTCCAGCTATATAAAAAGAAAGTCATTACATCAGATCATAACGAGGCTGACACAGATATTAAGGGCAATCTGGATATGTCTCCAAAGTTAAATTGATACCAACATTACTGAAAATGGAGATAAAATACCATTCCTAAAGGTAAGGGCAAGACAGCTACTGTGAATGCAAGACAGAAATTCCCCTACCAAATTACTATTTAGTTGATATACATTATTTCTGGTAGATCATCCTTGAAGTTTTTTAGCATAGTGCTGTAAGTGGTCTGTGATCAGGCCAGCCATGAACTACACAGAGCTGTAGAAGACAGCTAAACAGAGCTGGGAAGACCGGTACAGTAACTGTAAAATTAGTATTATGATTTCTCCCATGCATCTACCCTCAGCAATTAATTTGTCATGGCCCCAGCCAGGCCTTCTTCTTAGTGTAGACCTGAAGTTCCCTAGGACACTGAATTTCTTCTTGCAACATCTCTTGGGCCCTTCCATAGCAGTATAATACAAACATAGAAATAAAAATATATGATCTTTAGTTCTACATTCTCTGTCTGCCAGATTTCACTTCTTTTAATCACTGTTAGTCACTCATTATTTTATTTCTACTACTTCACACCATTTTAAAGCTTGGAAATTATTGTTATTTTTCCTGCTTGATGTAGCACACAAGATCTCTTTTGCAGTGAATCCCTGGATCAGTGACTTTGAAAGTTACTTCTATACCTCATTGCAATTAATTATAATTTCTAGTAATGTAACCAGCACCAAGATCAGTCTCTAATTCTCCTTGTTTTCAATGGAGAATTTCACATGCAGATCTTATACTCTGTCAGAGCACTTGATTTTACTGACATCGCTCCAATAATTTTACTGGGCCACCCCAGATTTACACTACGCTAGAAGCAAAGAACAATCAGACCACCGTGTTAAACGGTTCATTCCTAGAAGCGGCATTTTCTTTGCCATAGGTATATAGTTAGTGGAGATGAAACAGATTGGGTAGTTGTATTTGCCAAGCTCCCTTGTCATGAGGAGAAAGATAGTAACCTTTAGAATGACATACATTTGAGTGCCCAAATGCAACTAGAATTTCTTTCTTTGGAGTTTCTGTCCACTTTCTAAAAACATTTTGAATAGCATTGAACGGGGTGGGGATGGGGGAGGAGTTATTCTTTAGAACACATTTTTCAGCCTTATTGCTTGCAATTAACACACTCAATAAACCATTGAATATAACTGCATGTTACATATGCAGCTACAGTAAAAGGCATCTACTTTTCAAGTTTTAAAGCTGCTTGTCCTTTCTCCTTATACCTCAAAATAGGCCTGAGGCAGGAATGTATTGCAGTATAAACACATGCCTCAGAGCATACAATTCTTTAGTAAAATGTGTGTTGTAATGAGATAACACTGCACCTCTAGTAGTTCATCATATCCTGAAGGTCTACAGTTATCAAATTATGAAGTCTGTTCAGTCACACCTTACTAATTCAGTTATTTTTTTATTTACAAATTTTCACTATGACTCTACTGTCTACAGACAAACCAATAGAAGAGATATTTAGTGCTGGTAGGTTGGTGTTGAAAGGCTGACTACAAATTTCAGTACAAGTGCAAATATTTCCACTAACTTTCATGAGAATAGCATATATGCCAATAAATTTTTGAAAGAACTGTCTTTCTCTTGTAAGAACTTATACACTAGTTAATCTATATGCATTAAGACCTGAAGCATTTCAAAACTGAGTATGTCCACAACTCAGAAAATACATTTGTCAGAAAAAAAAAAAAAATCCAACAATGTAGACATGGTAACCTGTCGTTAAAGATCAGATCCAAAAGCTGCTGACAAAACTGGTATCTACCATACACACATTGTCTCTCACATTTGTAGAAACAAACTCTGAAGAAAAGTTGTACCCAAAACTAGATTTCTATTTCTAGTAAGTGTGGGGAGAAAGATTATTTAAAGCAGAACAGGGAATAGCAAGATCTGGGCCAAAGAGACACCAAACAAGGATATGCGTTGATAGCTCTAAGCAAACATACAGAAACGACATGTTTTTGAATGGCTTTACAAAGGCATTAAACTGTGAAGGCATACAGAGTACCAGATTGTCTCTCCATGACTCTGTAATAACAGAGAAATCAAAAGATATGACAATGTGAGTTAGAATCATGGAACAGCCCAGGTTGAAGGGACTTCAAAGATCACCTGATCCAACCTTTCATGGAAAAGAGAACCTAGATGAGATTTTTCTAGCACCCTGTCTTGAAAACATCCAATAAATGAGGACCCTGCCATATCCCTGGGTAAGCTGTTCCGGTGATTGATTGTCCTTGCTCTCAAAATTTTCTTTCTTATGTCAAGATGAAACCTCTCCTGTTACAACTTGTACCTGTATCTCTTGTTCTCTCCATGTGGCTCCTTGTGAAGAGAGAGCCACCACCCTCTTAGTAACTACCCTTTAAGTACTGGAATACTGTGATGAGGTCCCTTACGAGCCTTTTCTTCTCCACAGTGAGAAGACTTTACTCAGTTTTTTTTCTCAGGCCAGGTTCTCTGGCCCTTTCATCATCTTCATGGCTCTCTTTTGGTGATGAGATTGAATATTTTTGTTATCACTTACTATGCCTCATAACTAGGAAAAAACAGATATAATATTTGGGGAGGACAGGGTAGTAGTTCAAGAGTCACCGTTATCTCACCTGTAACTCCACATCTGCCTGGTAATGACTTTGCTAATGAACAGGAAAAACACTCGCCAGGGGGAAAAAAAAAAAAAAAAAAATAGATAAGGATTAGGTTTGGTCTGATAATTGAGAAATTTAAGATCCCAACTCCATTTTCACGAAAAGAACTAGAATTTTGGTTGGCCATTTGGGCATTACTGTGTCTTGTATTAAAGATGATGACCAAAACATCAGTTTCCTGAGCTACCCGGTATGCATGCTTTAACTTTTCTTTAATCACTCTGGGTGAGGAAAAGACTCTGAAGACGTCATCTGGAAGACTAACAAAACTATGCAGTTATTGAGCAAGAAAAGTACAGGTCTGGATCCAGCTATTACTAACAACATGATTTCTGTAATCTAGTGAAACATAAGGATTATTTTATTTCTTAAATACACTTTCTTTCCCCTGATTATGAGGACATGATCAACCTACTGATTTTAGTGCAACAGTAATATTAATTAATCATTTACTAGCACTTAGGTACAAAATTGTTATTCTTAGTCATGCATGGAAGAATAGTATTTTAAATAAAGTCTGTAATACTGGTAATGAATGCTCAAGAGTTCTTAGAAGTAACTTCACATGAACAACTCATATCACAACATTAATAAAAGACTAGAATAATTTTGTGTAACATATAAAGATTTCTTTTCTCATTTGCACAAAACTAAGATGAACAAATGTCAAAAACACAAGAAATTATTTTTGAGTAAAAACTGGTAAACTCAGGTTTCTGCGGCTTTTGCCATCAACTACAGATGTCTACATTTTTTGAAAGAATAAGGAGTCATTACTTCAAGGATAATGAAAACTCCACAGAACAAACAAAGGACTTGCTAATCAGGAGTATTTTCCTTCATTTTCTTTGCTTTATTTTGCTCAGTCATCAATATCCTTTCTCTACTGACAGTAAATGCCGAAATTAAAATAGAGACATCATGCTAACAGTCTTTGAGATCAAGATAAATCCAAACTACAATAGTTCCTCATTTCAACAAAAATACGTTGTTTTAACACTCTTTTTTAAAGTCAGATATTTCTAAGCAGCAAGTTTCTCAGAGACATTTTCTACCATTTCTTGTTTACATACTAGCCCTAACAAATATGATCTCAAAGAAACCATTGGTGTTCATGTGAAGTCAGAAGCCCTTAGGACTTCTGAAAAGCCCTGTTTTCCTAAAGATAAACACCCGAAAAAGGTGAAGAGGGTGTAAAATTAGTGAAAATGCTCTCAAAAAATATTATTTGGAAGGCATGCTTGGAATCAGGATCAGAACTTGGACAACTAAGATTCACCAAGTGACAAAGCAGTATACTTTGGTTGGTTCCTCTGCTCTCCGTGATTTCCTAGGCCTCTTATTCAAGTACTTATTCCGCCCTGGTGAGACCACATCTGGAATATTGTGTCCAGTTCTGGGCCCCTCAGTTCAAGAAGGACAGGGAACTGCTGGAGAGAGTCCAGCGTAGGGCAACGAAGATGATTAAGGGAGTGGAGCACCTCCCTTATGAAGAAAGGCTGAGGGAGCTGGGTCTCTTTAGTTTGGAGAAGAGGAGACTAAGGGGGGACCTTATTAATGTTTACAAATACATAAAAGGTGAGTGCCATGAGGATGGAGCCAGGCTCTTCTCGGTGGCAAACAATGATAGGACAAGGGGTAATGGGATCAAGCTGGAACACAAGAGGTTCCACTTAAATTTGAGAAGAAACTTCTTCTCAGTAAGGGTGACAGAGCACTGGAACAGGCTGCCCAGGGAGGTTGTGGAGTCTCCTTCTCTGGAGACATTCAAAACCCGCCTGGACATGTTCCTGTGCGACCTCACCTAGGCGCTCCTGCTCCAGCAGGGGGATTGGACTAGATGATCTTTTGAGGTCCCTTCCAATCCCAAACATACTGTGATACTGGGCAGGCCTCGGACTGTTTAACTTCCAAAAGTCAGACAAGAAAGAAGGAGTGCATTTTGGGCATCTGTAGTACTGCATATCATCGCTGGGGATCAAAGTGCGTTTTCTGTGTCACTGATACCTGCTTTAAGAATAAGAGACACCTGTCTCTCTGTGGAAGTCTGATTTGTATCCCATCAACAAAACAACCAGCTTCAGCCAAACAAAATGAAATTACAACATTGGACAGAATCTAGTACTTCGGGCTGAATAAAGTAATTACAATAATTTTATTGCTGAAATATAGTACTTATGGGGGGAAGGGTATGGGAACCTACTGTTTCTAGTGCTCAGATAAACACTTAAGTCAGCAGCCTGCAGTGCTGTGCTCCCCTCTGGGCATAACATTGAAATCTATTGTGCACAGCGGAGCAGCTGCAACAAGAGATCACGGAGCACTCACCTTGGAACATCCTACATCTCACCAGTTAAGATGCTTTCCTAGTACACGCATTTTACACCACCTTTCCACTCTTTTACCAATTCCTATGCAGAAAGAGTATACAAGCCCAGCTTTGCAGCATCCTCAACCCATGGGCTGCAAAGAAAGCAGCCTTTTACTCTCTCAACCTTACGAAAAGAGCACATTCCTCCCACTAAAAAATACCCACAACCACTTGATTTAGCATTTCTTTCTGTCTGTGAGTCATTTGTGTGGTGCATTGAACATTTCTAGGAAAATAAAGAAACAAACAGATAAATAAATAATGTCACACAATTCATTCTCTCCCATATCTACAGTGAATGAGGCCAGTCTTATAGAGACAGGAGCCTTCCTCACTAGAGACAGATCCTCTCAGGTTTTGCTTCTTGTGAAAACCACTCTTAGTCATTCTTATCCACTTCATTTTGTGGGAAAACAAAAGAAAAAAGTGAAAAAAAAAGAAGGAACAAAGCACACCAAATGGATCGCCAGGCAGAGGGGTGCAAAAGTAATACAACTCTCCATTCCTGTGAGGCCAGGTCTGAGGCCAGCTGAACTTGAAGACTGTCATGGTGCTGGTTCCCCATCCTTAGGATGTAAAGTGGGCATCAGTTCCAGCAAAAATAGCTGCCAAGCCTGAAGGGGAAAATGCATATCTGTCTTCCCTCCCTACTTCCCTCCTTTACAGGAAGGCTCACTGTTCTCCATACATCACATCCCCCCAGCTCCCCTCAGGCCTGGGTCAGCCCATGTCTGAAGAGAAGGCATATCGCCAGGGAAGCTTCCGCATGGTTCTGATGAGGTCCTAGATGTTTCCCACCTGGGAAGAAGCAGTTGCACCCTATCCCAGGCACCAAAATGTCTCACTACAGCTCTGAAAACAACATTTGATGTACATTGCACATATGGCATGACTTTCCCCTCTTATGCTGCAAGACTTTGTCAAATAAAGTCAGTGAAACTACAGTGGTGTAAATCTGCATGAGTAAGGTAAGAGTAAGACCCCTTTCCGTCCTCTACAGCCTGATCATATGAGAAGATGAACATTTCCTGTGAAGTGCTTAGTGTCCTCTACTCACATCCCTTTGATATCAGTGAGAATTCAGCTAGCAGAGTTAATCCCTTTACCACCCACTATTCTGATGCAAGATGTTGCTCTCATTCAGGAAAACTGAACTGACTTTAGAAATTCCCAGGTACTTCTGACAGTCAATAACTTACTATTTTAACGAAAGGAGCACATTAGCCCTGAATAGCTTGAGACTGCATTCTCCATTGATCAGATAAACAATTTGTGAGATATTTTATTACAAAATGGTACACCAATTTAGCCATCTTTTCATCAATGATGTGCTTAAATTGGATGTGAAATACCAAGGAAGTTGCTTCCCCAGGGTGCCATCAGTGAGAAATGTAAAGTAGAGGCTTTCAGTTAATATGGTTCATGTAGCAGATTTGTATCTTTCAGTCAAATCATATTTAAGTCAGCTGGTAATACATGTTTGACCTCCCATTATCTAAAGCCATAAATTGCATTGTAGTGATTTGTTAATCGGGCCTTAAATCATCCAGCAAACTCTATGCTTTTTTTTTTTTATTAATCATGGGGGTTTTCTTCTTTTTCTTATGAGTCCATAAAGTACTGTCGATTACATCTCTGGCTTCTTGTACCCACTCCACTCATACAAGAACCTTTATTTCTGTTGAATATAAAATGCAGTATTGTTTCTAAATTCATTTAAGTATAGAAGACCAGAGTCTAGTTTTAACTGCTTTATTCCAGAGGATTGCCCAGATTGTTTAAACAGCCCACTTTAAGATTGCATCTCTGAATCACAAACGAAATGGAAAATGAATCACTTAGTATTTGTGATGTTTTATCAAAAAAGTATCTAACCCTGCAATAGCATATTTATTAAGACAAATTTAATTAACAGAACAGAGGTCCTATTTTATTTCACAGACACCACATGTTACGCTTTTACCATAGCCTGGTTATGAAATTTCAGGAATGACATGAACCATCGTTGTTTGATATATGACATAAGTAAACAGGTAGCAATGTTCACTATCCTTGCCACCATTTTTGAAAAAAAAAAAAAAAAAAAAGAAAGATATGAAAAACTATTGAATATAAAGTATATGCATAACTATGGAAAATAAAGTATTTTCATCATACTTCCAGAAGAAAAAGTTCACAAGTCAAAAGTCATGAGACTATGAGAAATGTCTTGTTTTATATGAAAAGCTAAGTCTCAATTTTTCACTACCATCAGATTTTTTAAAATTCCTTTGGCTCAGTATCCCTCTGATAGCGAGTTTTGCCAGCTTTTAAAAACCTGTTGCCAGGACTGTTCATTGCAGCCCACAATGAACACAAGAGTCTCTGGCAGAGGACCCAGAAAAGTCATGGTCCTGTGTGTTGGGCCTTGTGAACAGGCCTAGGGAGAGATGAACCATGATTAATGTAATGGGTGTAAGAGCACAGACTCATCATATTCATTTAATAGTGTGGCTTCTAAGCTTGCATTAGATGGGTGCGCTTTCAATCCTGGCTGAACTAAAATGTATGCAGAGGTTAATTAGCAATGACTTGAGACATTTAGTCCCTCCACTTGCAAAGAGAAAAAAATAAGCTTTGCTTCCTAGCAATGCTGTTTTTCCAGCCTTATGAAAATTCTCAGATAGACTCTTCTCTTGTCTTGATGCACAAGGCAAAACACCCCCCAGGTCAGACACTCACTTTGCCAGACTAAGTTTTAAAGGGATAGCTCTCATTAAACAAATCACAGACGGTAAAGCAAATACAGGCACAGCATTCAAACTTATATTTCGGTACAGAGCTCTTAGGTTAATTTTTATTAAGTCACGCTTCATCCTTTGGCCTTGCAGGATGCCTCAGAAGGTTGAAAATCAATTTTTTCTACATCACCACTGTCTCCTGCTTCAGCTATCATCTCTCTTACTGCCTTTGTGGATCCCTCTTGCAAAGGAGCTCATAACACCAACAGCAAACACACACATTGACACCACAAGAGACCTGTACTCACGCCTAATCTTGCATTCACACTTCTGGACCATTCAAATAACTAATGCCACTGCCTATGTCTAGTTCATCCTCCTTTAGACTTCCACAGCTGCACGTGGAGACCTTTAGAATGGGATGCTAGAGAAAAGCCCTTTCACAGAGCTACCTCTAAAAAACAGGGCTTGTCAGTCAAAAAGACAGAAACTCAGGCAACTGATCTTGCAATTGAAGATCAAGAAGCAATACTGCTAGTTACTCCTAAGAGTTATATTCCAAAGAGTTATATTTCAAAGGCTTATTCCCAGCACTAATTCACATTAACAACCCTTTATCTCCTATTTTTAACCTTGATTCTCAATGTTTAGCAAAAAAATCAAACACAAAATCAAAGTAGGAAAATATGTTCTGGCTTGCCTTTCCTCTTTGGTACAGCTCTAATGAGTTCTCTTTTTGTTGTATCTCCCCCCTCTGTCACCAAGACTACCCGAGAACCAGCAATAAAGGCAGCAATACACGATATGATGTACATAAGGGTTCCGTGGCCTATAGTTCATTCATAGCTTATCAATAGTTTTGCTAAAACATACGTGCAACACTTATAAGCATCTAATTTGGAATTTTATGTTAAGATCGCAGATGAGTAATTAGCAGAAAACTGTTGTTTTTCAATGGATTGGATGGATAGGGAATCCAGAAATTCTATTTGGTATTCATAATTGCTCAATATTTGCTGAGTGGCCGTGTACCAGGGTTAACATCAAACGGTAAAAAAAAAAAAAAACAACAACACAGACTGCTGAGACCCCAAAGCATCATGACATCATTTAAATAAATCAATACACATTTTTTTAAAGAGGAAATATTGAGGTCTTTTAATTTGTCTTTTTGGTTTGCTGAACTTGAACTGTTTTAAATTTCTTCCCAGCACTAGGAAAACTGAAAACATTCCCACATTTCTAAATGAAAGCTGAGATGCTAACATGATCACTCATTTCTGGTAATTAAGCCTTTAAATAAACTCATTGCTAAACTGCTACTAGATAATATTCTAGTGGTATTATCAACTAATGATCAATCATGCCTCAGTACAAGCTACAAAAGTCAGATCAGGTAAATACTGAAAGCTCAGTTGTCAAATCCATGCAGCTGCTGGGTCCATGGTTGTCCTGTGAATGTCCTTTTTGAGCCCAGGTACACTCAGCATAGAGCCAACCCCTATTTCAGGAGAAAGGGACGTGACACCCACACACATCCACAGATTCTTATGCAACAGTACTGCTCATTTTACAGCTTCTCTACCAAAGCACTTGAAAGGTATGGTGCTGGAGAGCAGCCTGTAACAAAAGTATTTGTTTAAAAGTTAAAATCACTTTTATAACGAAGATACTGGTCTTTTAATTATGATAAATTTAACTCAAATAATACTTTTCTAAAGTATAAACTTTCCACCTAATATCACTCTTTCACAAAATGGTAAGTTATTTCAACTTCAAAATATGCTTAGAAAATTGAAGATCCATTTCCACAAAATGTATATGAAGCCAGACTAGAAGTATAGCCATAATCTTCACAAATGGAACAGAAAATCACTATCTAGAATACACTGGAAGTATTTAAGAAAAAAGAAAATAACAGCTTCTCACCCTCAGGCTGATACCAGTAATTAAAACCTTTGTCTTTTTATTTGAAAATATTGTTGTATTTTTGTATTTGGAAAATCATTCAGTAAGAGCAAAGAGGTCTTGTAAAATTATCTGTAGTTTAGGCTTCAAATGTTGCAGAAGCAACCTGGCAGATTTATTACAGGTCCGTATACAGAACACTTTAAAAACAAAACAAAACAAAATAAACCAAACCAAGCCAAAACACCAGAAGTGTTATAAAACTATTATGTTTTCTGTGATGTTTTCAAAATTCGGAACAGCCTACTTACGAAAACATTGACAGTTTGGGATTTTTTTTCATTATTAGCTTTAGCATTTACTATAAACAAAAGTAATCTTATTTTTATCTACATAGTCTGGTTTTGCTGCGTGCTTGCAAATTTCATAGGACTCTCAACTACACGATTTGAATTTTCTATTCATACACTCAAGAATGCAATCACTAGAGCTATTTGAAAAATCATATTACAGACAAGAGCAGACAGGAATTCATTCTTTTGTAGGCTATGAAAGGGGGAGATATCATTATCATTCTTGCAGGGGAGCGAGGTTGTCACAATAAAAGGTAAATGACACCCAGAGATTTCAACTACATTGGCAAACACTAGGTTCGTTTTTAAAAAAAAACTTGAAAATTGTCACACTTTCTTATGGTTTTGCACCTGTCACTTATATTCACAAATGCAGCCACATGTTTAAAAGTTCGGGGTTTTTTGTTTGGTCCGAAATCAAATTTTAGAAATATTACACCTACTCCTGAACAAACTAAATCACAGGTATTTAAAATTGCAAAGACTGAGTATTTACCTGATCTTAATACCATAAGTCATATGCATGGAATTAGACTGAATAGCATCTTTCCAAACAATTTAACTGATATCAGTGATGTGGAGATGTAGCTCTGAACCTTGTTCAAGACATCAGAATCTGACCCATAACTCTTTCTGTTTGCATACATTAAAACAAACAAACACACAAACAAGATTTATCCCTGCCCAGCATATACAGACACACAATCATGTATTACAGAAGTAGGTAGTAGTGTTACCTATGGGAAAGTTCTCTATAATCATCCTTTAGAAAAAGTAATTATGATCTTTGCTTTTGCATTTACTCTTGCATCTCTCACTTGTAGCAGTCAGCAGGGATGTAGCCCCCTGGTTACACACTTACCTTCTCCCTGGTCTGTGCAACTCTGTCTGCTTTGCAAAGAGTGAGACACATGTAAAAATTAAAAACCACCACCTTTTGCTTCCACTCCTTAGGAAAATGCTGATGGTCTGCCAAGCAATGACATGAACATTCACAGTCCCTCATGATGTTGTCTCCAAAGTATCTACCTCAGCCACAGCTGTAGATGCTAAAAGGGGAACTGATGGGGCACGTGGGCTGTCAAGAGAGTAACAGAGCTGGCGTGGGTCACTGTCCTTGTCACCCTCCCTGGCCTACATTTCAAGCATGGCACATGGCCTCCAGTTGCTCATGTTTTCATTGAGGTGTCTCAGAAAGAATGGGAAATTCCCGTCTTCCAGTGGAAAACAGGAAGGATCTTTCTTCTCATGCACAATCAGGTAATGCTTTTTCCCATATCATAACTGCCTTGAAAGATCTGAGACATAAAAATAGCAGAGACATTTTTGAATATTTTCACTGTAAAATGTGAGTTCATCAACATTTTTTTCAGAGGGATACATCAAGAAGGACGATTCTCATAAGCAAGGGTTTCTCCTGTACTAAATGAAAGTATGATTCAATTACAGCAAACAAGTCTATTCTAGCACTGCTTGGAAGAGAGGAGCTCACCCATAATGTGGAATACTTACAAAGGGTATACCTGTTCTCAACTCAGTAATCCATACTAACCATGACGAAAAGAGAAAAACAACAAATCCTTGAAGTTTACTTACCCAGTAGAAGGAAAGTGATGTGGCTTTAAACTCCTGCTACCTGAAAATTCAGATGGCTTTCTGAGCAAAAAGAAAGTCAGGAATACTATTGGATGGTGGGTGTTTTTTAATTTTGTCTTTTTGTTGTTAAAAAAAATCAATCTTGCATAGTTATATTAACTAAAATATATGCCATTCCACTTCATATCGCTATACCAGACATGAACATTATCCACTTTAGAAGTTAATAATTTTGAGCTAGAACACTGCTCATGTCTATGGGTAGGCAGGGAACTATCAATTAATTTGGAGAACAAAATTCACAGAACAAGTAGCTACACCATTGTGTACCTAATAATATCACTGTGCCCCAAAATCTTGCACTACCTAAACAGCTCAGCTATTGCATTAACATATGATCAAACCTATTGGGAAAGTAATCTAAGTGGAAAAATTAAATTATGACCAGGAACTGTACAAAAGCATTTCAGTACAAGTCTGAAAAGCTTCTGCCTGAAGCAATTAAGATGACTATACGAGTTTAAACTACCCTAAAATGTATGACAGCAGCTATGAAAGTATTGCTTGTTGATTAAAGAAACAAGCTGATGATAAATATGAATCAGAACGTAGGAATCACGGAAAATTGATAAGGAAAGAGAAGAAAACAACTCAGTCTATCATTGTGCCAGAGCTAAGGACAATTTAAAGACATATTTTTCCATAATTAAGAGAGAAAGGAGTCATACAATGGTGCCTCCAGAAAGTTATAGCTCAATATCTGGAATAGGGATACACTATATCATTGTATAATGGTAAATAAATGTTCTGTAGCACCACGCTTCAGCAAGATGTTAAAAAAACAATGGCTAAAGTTATACATTATGTGTGTTGAGTTGCTGGGGAAGCTCCAAAGGATGTGGACAATAATGCAACAAAGAACTAAGTTCTGATGATATCTTAAAAGAGTCAAAAGAAAAAAGAAAAATTATGCTTGCCAGTGACTTGACTGTTAATAAAGAATTTAGCTGGGGTAGATGAGTATGGGTCCATAGAAAATAAAACATTAATAACTTCATGTTTCTTTTTACAAAAAAATACATTGATTGCTAAAAGTAATAATGTTAATGAAATATATGTTGCCGACACAATGTACTTTGGAACCAGCATGATTGCCTCTAGGTAGCTGGGGCTTGATTGTGTGTCCAGCTGGAAAAGCTGAAGCTTCTGTGAAGTACCACCAAAATACATGAAGGCCTGGTAAATATATCTTGCAACTAAATTAAGCTAGACACACTGCAGCTCCACAGCAATATTTTTATTTGCTTTGAAACTAAATACAAAGCCCTAAGCTTCTCCTCTCACCTCTAGATCTGTTGCTGTTCCAGTTTTGAATTGCCTGCAATCGCTGCAGACCTACAGGTGCCAAGGAGAGCAGAAGACAGAGGAGCAGATTTTTCTCTCTCTCAAGTAGAAGCAAACAGCGGAAAACACTGAAGCTACCAAGCTCTGTTTTAGGCTCATACAATGCCCCAAGTTGGAAGGGACCCACAGGGATCAAAATTCCAACTCCTGAATTATGACAACCCCATAATTCACACCATGTGTCTGAGGGCATTGTCCAATCACTTATTGAACGCTGCCAGGCTTGAGGCTGTGTCTACCTCCCTGGGGAGCCTGTTCCAGTGCTCCACCACTCTCTGGGTGAAGAACCTTTTCCTAACATGCAACCTAAACCTTACCTGGCACATCTTCCTGCGATTCCCTCAAGGTTCTATCATTGGTCACTAGAGAGAAGAGATCAGTGCCTGCCAATCCTCCTCCCTTTGTGAGGAAGAAGTAGACCATGATGAGGTCTCCCCTCGGTGTCCTCCATGCTGACTTCGACCACTCTTCATATGGCTTCCCCTCTAAAGCCTTCACCAACTCCATGGGCCCTACTCTGGATGCTCTCTAGTAGCTTAATATCCTTTTTATACTGTGGCACCCAGAACTGCACTCAGTGCTCCAGGTGAGGCCGCACCAGTTCAGAGAAGAGTGGGACAATGACCTCCCTCGCCTGGCTGGCAATGCTGTGCTTGATGCACCCCAGGACACAGTTGGCCCTCTTGGCTACCAGGGCACTCTGTTGGCTCATGTTTATCTTGCCATCGACCAGAACCCCCAGATTCCTCTCTGTGGAGCTGCTCTCCAGCATCTCGTCCCCCAGTCTGTATGTACAGCCAGGGTGGCCATGTCCCAGGTGCAAAATATGGCACTTGCCTTTGTTGAACTTCATGGGGCTGGTGATTGCCCAGTTCTCTAATTTTTCCAGGTCCTTCTTCAGGGCCTCTCTGCCCTCAAGAGTGTTGACAGCTCCTCCCAACTTTGTGTCATCAGCGAACTTACTTAGTATTCCATCAAGTCCTGCATCCAACTCATTTATGAAGACACTGAAGAGTGCTGACCCTAAGTCGGATCCCTGCAGAACCCCCACCAGCCCAACACAGCCCCATTTACTAGAACCCTTTGAGCCCATCCTGTCAGCCCATCTCTGTGTGTTTATCCAGCTGTATGCTGGACAACTTGTCCAGGAGGATACTGTGAGAGACAGTATCAAAGGCTTTACCGAAATCCAAAAATATTACATTGACAGGCTTCTCTTGGTCAACTAGGTGGATAACCTAGTTGTAGAAAGAAATTAAGTTAGTCAAGTATGACTTTCCCTTCATGGACCTGTGCTGGCTGGGACCAATGACTGTCATTCAGGTGTTTTTCAATAATTTCCTGAATAATGTTCTCCATGATTTTGACAGGCACAGAAGTGAGGCTGACAGGCCCATAGTTGCTGGGGTCATCCCTGTTGCCCTTCTTGAAGACTGGTACAATGTTTGCCAGCTTCCAGTCAAGAGGTCTCTTCCAGAGAGGTGTCACTATGACATCAGCCAGCTCTTTAAGTATCCTTGGATGAATCCCATCAAGCCCCATTGATTTATGGGGATCTAGCTGGATCTTCTTACTCTCTTTCTCCCTCTGATACACTACTGGAAGTAGTAAGGAGGGGAAAAAAGACAGAAAAGCCAGTCAGGACTTACTTTTTCCAGCCAGAGCTGAAGGAAGCTTGAGGCTTTTGGCACTAAGCAGCATACTGTGTTAGAGCAGCAGCACGAGGGAAGCCGGTAATGCTGCTCCCCATGTCTTCTTACTCTTGGTATTGTCAGCTCCACTGTCCTGCTACCAAATCTTCCTGAGTCCCTGCAGGAAAGAAGGAAAGATAAAAGAAAGGGCAATAGTGCAAGGGCATGGCTTCCAAATCAAGTTTTCTCAGACTTTTTGCTTGCATCATTTCCTGTGATGTACTCTAGCCAGAGGCTGGCTTCCAAATCAGGGAAAGTCTCATAACTACTAGAACTGTCCTTCTCCCTCATTTCTCTGACTATATCATCACACTTTTGCATCTTTCCACTGAGTTAACACACCTTTTTGCCTTCTTATTAGACTTCACCCTATTGCCCTGCTCTATCCAATCTATGAGTTTACTTTGCTGTCAAATCCCATCGCAGTCTCCCAAGCCCTGCAGCCCCAAGCAGGCATATACACCTCTCTGTCAAGCACCTGCCATTTCCTCATTGCTGCTCCCTGCCAGCAAGAAAAAACCCTTCATAGAATCCTGCTTTGCAGTCTACCTTGAAGCGTATTTCTCTCACGATGCCTGCAGACAATGGCAGTCCCCAGTGGCAAGGCAAGGGGGTGGTCTGAGGTTACTAAGGTGGTTAGTAGAGAAAGTCCACCAGCACAAGTCATTACATGAGGATGTTCTCTTCCAAGAATAAAGTGGCTCTAATATGCTGTAGCCACATTAGGCACAGGTTTAATAAACTTAGTCAACTTGTTTTCCCTGAGTGCCCCTGTGTGAACATGGCCTCTGTTTGCATTACTCCACTCTCACTTGTCAACATATTCACACAACATTTGTTGCAGCCTTCAGTTGCATCTGTGGTGAAATACTGTTTATATACTTTGTCTTTTCTGACGTGTTCACATACTCTCCAGGGCAAGGCAGCTCTGATCTTTTAGTGACACTCTTAAATACTACCTTGACATAAGTGGCTAACAGAAATGACGGTAATAAAGCCTTATTTTTAATAAGCAACAACAAGCTCACCTTTATGCTCAGTTTAAATTTTGCAAGGACTATAGTCTGTACATATCTTCCAGTGCATACCACTTGGCAGACAAATTAAGTTTTACTCAAAGGATGTTTACTCTCCCTTTAACCACTGAGATACTAGATAATTACAGCTTAAACATAAATCTAAATTTTGTTTGTTCGTTCTAGTTTGTCTCTATTTCCAACATAATAGAACATAAATCTGATCACACAGCTTGGATAATATCATTGTTCACTTTATAGCCATGGCTCACCGTCAGACTGGACAAGATCACACAGGGGATAAGGTCATAGAAACTCTCTGTGTGTCTTCTACCCTGTGATGTTATCAGGTACTCAACCCTAAAGCAATAGAAACACACTGATAAAAAGAGGGGAAAGGGAACTGTGATAATAAATCAACTCAACTGCAGAGAAAGTGCCAGGGAAAACAATATTGATTTTTTTTACAAGTCAGCGCACAGATTTGTCAGACAAAAGAATAGAGATGTCAAAACCCACAGAATCAAACAAACTAATATTAAGAGAAAAACAACTCCACTACCTACAAAATGCTAGAATATGTGCATAGTATGTTTATCAGCAAGAGGAGTGGCATTTTATCATACTCAGAAAATATAAAGGAAATATTTATATAATCTACATTTAGCAGGTAGTGTATGTGCCCCTCACACAGATTTTGCATTAAAATATCTTATTAGGGTCAGGCAGAAGGGTAGTCAGAGTCTACTGCAAAAGGAAAGTGCCTCTGGCCCAGTGAACAAAAGATGCTTCACTCCTCACCTAAGGGAGGTGACTCACTGGTCATCACCAGTGACCATGCAGTCACCTCCCCAGGTGGTAGTAAAGTATCTTGCTTCTCTTCAGCGACTTAGAGGAGCTTTCTTTCCAAAATGGCCGTGTTCCGCTCCTGGAAAATAGGGGATTGGTCAGAGCAGGTCAAGCAGACAAGACCATGTTGGAAAGGGAAGCCATTTAAATTCTATTCCACTAGAGAAATGAAGTGTTTAAATCATATAACCAATTATAATACATATACTGGATGACGTAACAAACTTTGATTCTCTCATTGAGGATCATAAGAAAACAGTAGTTGTATGAAATGCCAAGTATAAGAATAAAAATACCTAGTCATTCAGAACACTGATTCAATCTGCTGTCTAACACTTATTTTTAATAAATTAGAGAAACTAAGGTCAGAGGGATGATTACTTCAATTAATGTGTCCCATGTGAAAGAAGTCCTTAAATTTCATGCATTTCCTCTTATTTTATTCCCAAACCCAGTTTGCCTAAATCAATTATCTTAGAAAGATATTCAGCATTGATTTGAAGATTTCATAAGGTGCAGAAATCATCAATTCCACCGGTAATCTGTGCTAATGATTCAGTGCTTCACTGTTAAAAAACAGGCCTAGTTTCTCATTCAAATTTTAATGCCTTTAACTTCCTGACATTAATCTTTTCTCTCTTAAATTAGAGCTCAATTTTCTCAATGTGAAAGTATTCGGGCATTATAATCACATCATATTCAAATATTCTTTTAAAAAAAATAGATTGAATTCCTGAAAACTTTCATTAGAACTCATATTCCTCCCCACACAAGTTACTTTTTGTGGCTCTTTTGCCCAGCCGTTCCAATACTTTGTAATTCCGGAGCTACAACTGGTTGTTACTCACATGGATCTAGGTTGCACCCATGACTTCCTGAAGATGTTCTGGTGTCAGTTCCCCAATTCACAAGACTTCAGCTCATTTCATGCTACTGTCAGTCATGTACCAGGCACACAAATGGCAACATGCCATTGCACATGTACAAGGTACAGACTAATATTGAACCACAAATCAAGCCACTGTAAAAACACTACACTTTAGCAATTGTTGATATTCTTTACTCTGAATTTGGCATGCTGGTTTTGTTTGGCCTTGCTTTTATTTCCATTAAGTGAGAAGTGATGCTGAAAAAGAAGAAAATAAACTTCCTGTTTCTTTTTCACAGGTTGGTCACAAAAATCTTGTTTAGGGAATGAAGTATAGTTCAAGTAGCAGACCAGTTCTGGGCCTCATTGTAAAGGTAAATAGAAGTCTTGATTTTCAACACCTACCCTTCACCAATTGCCAAGATGCTGAAAGAATTATGATCTTTCAAATATTCTTGAATTTTCTTTGTACATTTTGTTTTATTTTCCCATCTTTTCAGTCTCTGAAATAGTTATTCCAAATGGAGAAATAGTTAAAATTTATTTTATCACCAAGTATTCAATATTTTCTTTCTGAATGCTCAACAAAAAAATCCATTCAAAAAATGGCTGTACTGCACACAGTACTTCTTTTTCTGACAGACTTTCTCCCTTTGCAAGATTTCCATATTTAAAACATATCCATGTCATGAACCACACAGCAAAACACTCCTATGCCTGAGGTTCCCTTCTCATAGAGACACTTCCAGCTACTAAAGTGCAGTGTATGACAGTTAAAGTTATAGGTGGAGCTCTCAGCACACCAAAGCAGCTCCCTGTGCTGTGAATTTTTCACATACTGTGGTCAGTTGCTGGTCCAACCAGTCCCACAACTGAATTAGAACCATGTCATGATGGGGAGACAGCACACAGCTTGAAACATAGGCTGACTAAAATACCAATATTTGAGAAGGTTTAAAGCTACTTTTGTTTGCTTGGCACTGTATGAAAACAACTGCCTTGCCATGATCTCTTCATGAAAGAGCAGTTCAGTAGTAAGCAAAATTTCATAAGCAGAATCTGGGTCTTTCCTGTTTGTTTTGTTTTTTAAACCAAGTAAATTCATATTAAAATGAAGACTGTTTAAGGCAGCCATCCTTCAACAACTTAAAGGCTCTGAAACCAACTAGAAGCTTTAGAAAAAAAGCGTGCTAGTGCTAGATGCACTATGGACCAGACAAATAAAAGCCACTGGATTGGCAGAGCGTTTCTGAATAAACACCTGCATCTGACAGATTATAACAGGCAGCAAATAACAAGCCTTTCTGGAAAATATGCTGTTTTGAAAATACACTGGTTTGTTCTTGTTCATGAGGCTTGACAAACATAACAAAAAGTTGGTTTTGTCGATGTTGTATGGGTTGTTCACCTCCTGGACTTCTGAATTCAAGCCCACAGTTCAAGCCTATGGAGTCTTGGATAAATTTCACCAAGACCTCTAACTCTGGATTAACTCTATTTATCATTGTATATTTATTAAAACATTTAGACTTTAAAAAAAATCTTATGGAAACATACTTCTCAGACCTAAATAAAAGTCTTATGTACTATGTTAGCAATAAATTGTCTTTCCTATTACTCTTTTCTTAGAAGTCTCTTTGCCACCCTTCTATCTGATGATTAAAGTGAACACCTTTCTTTCTTCTACTTTCCCGCAAAACATGAAAAGAATTCTCTTTGAATAAAACAAAACAAAAAAAGACGCAGAAAAGCCCCGGTCATGTAGGTCTGCTTCAAGAATTTTATGACAATTTCATACTACTTACCTTATTAGAAACAATTTCAAAATAAATTTATGTTCAAACTGCTTGAAAAAAAAAAAATACAGCATACTGATTTCTTAATTGTAATGCCTTATTTTTCCATTTCAAGTGTGTGATTCAATGTGGGCAGCTATACAGAATACTGCACCAGGGACTGAACCTTCATTCTCTTCCTGAACCAGGCTTCTGTGTAACCCCTGAGCTCAGATTCAGGCAGCAAAACTGTGTTCCTGTTACTTTACAGCTCAAATAGATCCATTCCTTCCCTTCTGCAGCCTCCTGCCTTGCTCACTTTTCCCTGTCTGCCAATACAACATCAGTATTCAACACTGAACGGCAGAGGACCAATACATTAATGACAAATTCACTTTGCTCAAACCGAACAGCCATTCGTCTGTTTTAAAGCTAAGTTATTCTTATGAAAATGTGAGACAAGCACAACATGCCCGCTGGCATTTTTCCTTCACACCAGCACATCTTAGGAACCTAACAAGGCTCATCCATCATCTGCACTAACCATGGACTGAGGTGAAAGGTCAGGAGCCAGGGTTTGGAGAAAGTCAACTGCAAGGGGACAGAAGACATGCTGATAGGGAAAAGACTATATCACTGTCATCTACCTGCAACAGTGATTGACAAAGACAATATTGTTTGGTAATACATGACAATTATCCATTTATTTAATAGTTTCCTTTTGTTCTTCACACTTGCAAGGTGCAATAGTTACTGCTGAAAGCCCGTAAGAGACTTATGATTTCTGTCGTGTGTACAGTGTGTAGCATCTGTTCATCCTTCACAGGGGACCCCTTAATGAGGGACTCACACCTTTAGATTCCAGATTAAGTCCTTTTGTCCTACACAGATGAGATTTCTTTTTCCTCCAAAGGATTCAATAACTGGGTGAAAGAAAGCAGATGTTCTTGCTACTGTCAGATGTTCCTGATAACACTGTCCTGGACATTTTTCTCTGCAGGGATGTTCTTCTAAAAAAAAAAAAAATATATATATATATATATATATATATATATATATAAAATAAGTAAATCACCACATTAGACTTTTTTAAATCTGCAAAGCCTACTAAAGTAAGTCTAAAGTAAGAGAAGCAGGGCTTCTCTTTCACTCCCAGCTAACCAAACTAAAAGCTTGGCAACAGTTGTCCAATTTCTAAGACAAATAACTGCCCTCCATTATTCTAAATCTCTTAACCATAAGATATGACAGGCTAACCAATAAAAATGTATTTCATTTTTTTCATTTCATTTATTCAGAAAATTAAGGACTGAAATAACAGCATTATCTTAAGAAGAGAAAGATGCCTCAACAGAGTCAGCTAAACAAAAGAAGGTTCTTTTCCCTGAAAAGCGGTCTTCATTGCAAAAGCAGTACACAGCAATATAAAAACAGTGTCCCAAGTGACACAACCTTCCTCTCACAGTCCAAAGAGCAAATCCAAGGGACAGTGATCTCAGAGGGGTATTTTAGGAAAACATATCCACAAAAAATATGTAGAAATAGGCTATCCTGGATCTAAAGGCAATAATCTCCACCTCTGAAGCTACTGATGTAAAGGAAAGACAGAAATAGGACCAAGGTCTGTGACTGTCTTTTGAGGACCCAAGAGCAACGTCTAAAATTTAAAATGTAGGGAGAAAGCAGTCTTTAAAGAAAAAAAATTTTGATAATTTAAGCCCTGAAGGGATTCTTCAACCGTGCAGTCTGACTTATTGTAACATGCATTAGATAACTTCCAGCTATCCTATGCTGCTCTGAAAAACTTCAACTTGGCTAAAGTATCGTTTGCCCAACAACTGCAGAACATTTGCCCTAGGTCTTGCAAGATGCTTCAGATGAGGAAACCTCCCATTCGCCCTGCAGCATCTCAGTGCTTGCCCGCTCTTGCTGCATGGCAGCAGTTCCCAGGGATTCGTTCTCATCGTGCCTTTCCAGACAGAGTGAAGATCTCTTCAAGAGCAGCATTTTTTTTTCACCTCAAAAATACTTACATGCAGTAATCAAGTTACCACAACCTTTTGTTTTTCCTTCTCACAGCTGAACAGCTAGAGGTTTCTAAGTCTGCCCTTTGAAAGCCTTTACATCACTTTTGCGGCTCATTTACACACTGGCCCTGCTTTTAAAATATGACCACAGCCAGTCTGTGGGGAACAGAGCAGTATTTAGCTTCCCAGTATCTGCCTCACTGACTTAGTTTAAAGATGTAAAAATCACCCACTCATTGATCCTTTGTGCTCATACCTAAGCATCACATTAGGCATTTTGTCAGCATACCACCAAATTCAGTACTTATAAAAGAAAAAAATCCTGCAAAAATGCTGTTAGTGTTCCAGTGTGCCACCATTTAAAGCTAAAAATTATGTCACCTATAATGTGAATGTTAAAATATTACATTCCTTTTTCAAAATCCCAGCCCACAACTAACAGGAGATACAGAACCAAGGAGGTAAAAGTGTACATAGTACAGAGTGCTAGTCTCCTTTTCAATCATAGTATTACAATGTTTTATATACCTGTCTTTATTTCCAGAACAAGATAAATATTTAATCTTTAAAAATATTACATCCTCTTTTACTCTATTATTGTTCTGAGTAGGATTTATCAAAGTAAGACTAATCATATAGGTTTGAGAATGGTCAAATCATCTTGGATATATCATCTTGGATATATACACCAGGAAAAGTGCGTATAAAAGACAAAGAGTAACTTAAGGATTGCAGCCTTTAGTGGGACATTCTTTTTCTGTGCCCAGCTTCAGAGGACTTAAGCCCATCAGTCAGTACATTTAACTCCCAGAGGCAGTAGCGGAAAGGTTCACATGAAAAAGCACCTGACTGCTGAAGGAGCCACTCTGTACAACTATTAATCCCCAAGAAGGACGACAGAGCTTGCACTAAGAGTGAAATATGTGCAATTGAGGGTGCTACCCATTTCATTATTGACTGCTGAATGACCCAGCACTGCAACCTGCTGCAAGGAAGCAATGATTCCTCTTTCCTCCTCTGCCTGTTTCTTTACACTGAAGTTCTGGGGTCTGGGATTTTAGCATCCTAGTCAGATTCTCAAGGATTTCTGGTTTCTGTTTTGGTAGGCAAGTTAAGCCTATTTTAATGAAAATTCTTGACTATGAGACACTGTGGGGATAAAACAGCTACCACCCATTTAGAAATATTTTTATTTGCAATTGTATAATACATTTAAGTGAGTATTTTGGACACTAAAATTAATAACAGTCTCACCTGTGATTTCAAACTCTTCTAGGCTGAGAATAGCCCAGACCCTCTTTTTCTGAGAAAGCCTCTTTATTACTCATCTAGCATAGCAAAAGCTAATGCCAGCATAAGGGTGGGGTTTTTATTTCACTTGTTTTTAATCTCATGTAGTAGCAGGAGCTGATCAGGCATGCTTAGAGCACACCTAGAAATTTCTGACTCCAGGGAACTTAAAGCTGCCCACAGAGTAAGATCTTACATTTCTGAGACCAAATGTTTAAAACAAGAGCAGAAATATTAACTCAGGAAATAGCTCAAAGCCTCTTTCTCCTTTTACCTGAAAAAGATGTCATTTTCTTTTGATCATGAAACAGAAATTCCAGCCTCGTTCACACCATTTAATGCTAATCCTTGCAGGATGGTGGATTTTTCAGCTGTTCTCCTCACTACATAAGTAACATTTTCTGTTAAACTGCTATTAAGCTTAGAATCTTGAGTTTCTCTAACTCTACTCTCAATTACTTATTCACCTGTGGTTGTACTGTAAGGTCATCCAGATGACTTGAGATGTTTTAAGCACGCTGCTTCAGTTCTTCAGAAAAATATCACAAGCCACTTATCTATTTAATACATTCTTTGTTGTTTTAAATATGTCCTTAGTGAAACATACAGGTAACTGAGCTTAATTATGTGTTTCATGAATTGGTACTTTTGAAGAAACAATAACTTGAAATAATCTGTTATTAGAGTGAACAGAATCCATGTATAAAAGTAGTTTTATCATGCAATATTATTCATGTAAGTAATATAAAGAGAGACTCTTTCCTCAATTCAGTTTTAGATTTATAACATTTTGGTAGGGTTGCAGACAAATCGTACTTCTAAGGAGTTATCCGAGTCATACTTTTGTCTCTTTCTGGCTATCACTAACTTTCTGTTTAGGGAGCTGACTACTCTGTGAGCATGGAACACACTTTTCTACCATGAAGAATCACTTAAAGTAGAAATCGCTAGGGTTTCGAGCCAAAATCACTGTCAAATCTTACATTAGGCCAGGTATTGCTGACATGCTTCAAACAGAGACTAAAGCCGGAACAAGGAGGTGGTCCTTGCTCCCAAGATCTTATAATCTAAGACACAGCAACAAAAGATAGATTATTAGATATACAGAGAAATACAGAAGGACAATGAAAGATGGGTCTGTGTTATATACCAGAGTTAAACCACACAAACAGTTTCTGGTGGACCATGTAGCCTAATTGTTCTTTCTGGAAAGGTAGATATGAACCAAATAGAAGAAACACTTGCTTCCATCAAAGATCCACAGTGTCCAAACTGAATGATTGTTATGTACCTTCTGCCATTTCAAAGGAGACAACGAGGTCACTAGTTTGTCACAAATTTGCTTTTGCATGATTATACTTTATTTTTCATAATTACTTCTGATACCTATTCCAGGAACTTCAAAGTTCACAAATCTCCAGGGGCAAAGATGCCATATCAAACTATTGTTAAGTGACATTATATCAGAGTATTTAAAATATGTTGAAATAGCGACTGCTAAGCATTTGATGGTTAAATTCCATTTAGCTATCTGATTCAGAAAAAACTTTGTTTCCCTGAAGTACGCCTGTGTCCACCTCTCATATTTCCAAGTTCTTTTCCAACCTGTGTTCTCTCTCAATATTTTTCAATATCTCTAAATATCCATTTTGATTTGGAAAATAATGTCTATGAAACCCATCTGTGCATACTGTCACATTTTAGTACTGTCCTTGGCGAGTAGTTACCTGGTTTTATTTTGAATTTTTTTGTTTTGAAGAATAAAGTCAGCAAAGTCCAACAGGGCATGTGAGCTAAATGAAATTATATAGCACTGACTAAATATTCTTTTTTGATTATTCTCTTCAGTTGACAGATACCATTAGTAGGATCACTTCATATGTGAAGCTGTCTCTATGCAACTGGCAATTGTGTGCTTCATCAGGTTTCAGACACCGTGTTCTTCAAACATTTTGATATGACTTAACTTGTGACTTCTTTATGCTACACTCCATATCTGACATGCCATTCAGGCCACCTCTTCTAACAAAACTATGCTATAATCATGGCAACAATGAAATAGAATCATATAATATCTCAAGTTGGAAGGGACCCATAAGGAACAAAGATGTAGGTATTTCTATTAATGATGGTTCTCCTAAAAAATTTGCTTCCTTTGGCAAAGAACAGCTTAGATTTCTGGATCTGTCACAGAATGCATTACATAGCTTTAAATATTCTGTATCTGATCCTATAATATTCTAAACATTTTTAAATACTCTGGTAATAAAAGCATGCATAATAAAACAGTACCAAACTCTACTTTTGTCTACTCTATCTCTCTATTACAAAGTATTAAATATTAAAGAATTTAGATAAAAGAAAGATGGGAAAGAGGTACTCTTCTTATTATAACTTATCATTAATATTTCATACAGTCCAGGTGTGACATATTATTAAATAGACACTTTTTTTTTCAGGAGTATTTCTTATCACTGCATTTTTAAATGACAATACTAAAAATGGGGGGTTTTTTGTATGAAACACTAAAATCTTTAAACAAAAGTTATAGAACTCTGCATTTCTTAGATTTTAACGAACTGTGCAAGACAGAACTATAGTCAAAATATTTGATATTTCTGGATTCTTGACAGTTTCCAAACATTTTCTTTTTTTATTTATTTATTTGAAAATTAGAGTTGCACTGAATAACATTGACTTATACTATCCAAGAAGACTTCTTTTTTTTTTTTTCTTTTAATAGAGGTGTAAAATTTCAAGTGCAAAACTTTGTTCCAGAAACAAAGAATGAATGGTCATTTTATCTAGTGATCTGAATGAGAAAAAAATAGGAAGTCAATCATTCATTCATTTTTTTTTCCAAATATACAAAAATAAATAAATAAATTCAGCTATCAAGGTTTTATTTCTCTCTAGATTGTTGAACACCTGTTTCCTGCCTCTCCTAGTTGGAGTTATGACAACCACCTTTTCCACAGGCTTTTGGTGAGTGTACACAGCATTTGTTTTGATGGCCTAGCCTTCCAACTGCATGGCTTTTAAAAAAAAAAAAAATGTGATCTGTAGCCTGTTACTACCTGTAGTGATATTGCCATGAGCTCTTTTCCATTCTATACTTGTTAGTACTAAGGTTGTATTAATGTTCTGTTGAACTGTTTTGTGTCTAGTTAGTTGTGTGTGCTTTGGCCAACATGACTCTAGCACTTAATGGTTGTGTTATTCTCTCAGGACAGGGACTATTCAAAACACGAGACTTTTATTAAGTTGTAGCAACAGTTTAATCTCATTTAAAGTACATTATATTTTATATGTACTTTCATCATCCTAGAGCTGATTCTTAATAACTTTACCCTGACAGTTAACAATGTACCAATTGCTTGCATTACTTTTAGTATATTGTGTAGGAAAGGCAAGTGACCCTTGGAGCCTGCACTATTTTGCTGAGATAACCACACATGCTGAAAGAGAAATATCTAGCTCATCCATGCACATAACACACAGCACACACACACATACAGCCAAAAAAACAAAAGAATCAGTGAGACAGGTAGGCATATCACATAGGCAAAACACAGACACAGATGAGATTAGTGATGATATGCTAATCATCTCTGGACAGTTTGCATCCTTAACAGTTATACCTCTGGTGATCAGGAGCTTTTGCAAAGAAAGTGATGACCTATTTGTCCTGTTTGGTGGCAACAAAAGGGCTTTTTAGGACATCTTATGAAATCAAAAATGAAGACCTGGGTAACCATACAGAATACAAACAAAAATATTTCAAGCTTTGGGACAGAGATTTTTTTATTGTTTTTTTTTTTTTCCTTTAGGATAAAACATTTACCTGCTTCTGCTGCCACTGTATGCTGCACTAGCCATAAATTCTCAATGCACTCTGTCAGGCAGGCACTGTTCACACACATATAGACCCTTGGCACCTAAAAGCTCATAGTCTGTGAAGAAGTACAGTGGTACACTAAAGGGAAAAAAAAAAAAGCCAGGAAAAGAGAAATTGGAAAGATTATGGAAAGATTATTATAAGAATAACTAATTCATGTTATCACTTCATATGAAGTTCTTCTAAGAAGGTGGAGAGTATTTTGTAGAATTGTAGAATCATTTCAGTTGGAAGACACCCTTAGGATTATTGAGTCCAACCATAACCTAACTCTAGCAGTAAACCATGTCCCTAAGAACCTCATCTAAATGCCTTTTAAACACCTCTAGGGATGGTGACTCCACCACTTCCCTGGGCAGCCTGTTCCAATGCCTGACAACCCTTTCTGTGAAGAATTTTTTCCTAATATCCAATCTGAACCTCCCCTGGTGCAACTTGTTCTATCAGTTGCTACTTGGGAGAAGAGACCTACACCCTCCATGCTACAACCTCCTTTCAGGTAGTTGTAGACAGCAATAAGATCTCCCCTCAGCTTCCTTTTCTCCAGGCTAAACAACTCCAGTTCTCTCAAGCACTCCTCATAAGACTTGTGCTCCAGGATCCTCACCAGCTTCATTGCCCTTCTTTGAACTCTCTTTAGTACTTCAATGTCCTTCTTATTATGAGGGGCCCAAAACTGAACACAGGATTCAAGATAGTGGAACAATCACATCTCTAGTCCTGCTGGCCACACTGTTCCTTTTAGGCCTCCTGGGCACACTAATGGCTCAGGTTCAGTCACTGTCAATCAACATCCCCAGGTCTTTTTCTGCCAGGCAGCTTTCGAGCCACTCTTCCCTGAGCCTGTAGCGCTGCCTGGGGTTGTTATGACCCAAGTGCAGGACCTGGCACTTGGCCTTGTTAATCCTCATACAACTGGGCTCAGCCCATTGATCCAGCCAGTCCAGATCTCTCTGTATGGCCGTCCTACCCTCCAGCAGATCAACACTCCCGCCTAATTTGGTGTCATCTGCAAACTTACTAAGGGTGCTCTCAGTCCCCTCATCCAGATCATTCATAAAGAGATTAAACAGAACTGGCCCCAATACTGAGCCCTGGGGAACACCACTCATGACCGGCCATCAACTGGATTTGGCTCTGTTCACCACAACTCTTTGGGCCTGGCCATCCAGCCAGTTCTTTATCCATTGCAGAGTACACCCATCAAGCCCATGAGCTGCCAGCTTTTCCAGGAGAATGCTGTGGGATACAGTGTCAAAGGCTTTACTGAAACTAAGTACACAACATCCACAGCCTTTCCCTCATCTACTAGGTGGGTCACCTTGTTGTAGAAGGAGATCGGGTTTGTCAAACTGGACCTGCCTTTCATAAGCCTATGTTGACTGGGCCTGATCGCATGGTTTTCTTGTATGTGCTGTGTGATGTCACTCAGGATGATTTGCTCCTTGACCTTCCCCAGCACCAAGGTTAGACTGACAGGTCTGTAGTTCCCCCGATCCTCCTTCTGGCCCTTCTTGTAGATGGGCATCATGTTTGCCAACTTCTAGTCAACAGGGACCTCCCCAGTTAGCCAAGATTGCTGGTAGATAATGGAAAGTGGTTCAGTGATCACCTTTGCCAGTTCCCTCAACACCTTTGGGTGTATCCCATCCGGCCCCATAGACCTGTGGGTGTCCAAGTGGTGCAGCAGGTCACTACCCATTTCCCCTTGGATGATTTGGGCTTCATTCTGCTCCCTATCCCTGTTTTCTGGCTCAGGAGGCTGGGTACCTGGAGCACAACTGTTCTGACTATTAAAGACTCAGGTGAAGAAGGCATTTAGCAACTCAGCCTTTCCCTCATCTTCTGTCACTGTGCTTTCCCCTGTATCCATCAGGGGATGGAGATTCTCTTTAGCCCTCCTTTCATTGCTGATATATTTATAGAAATATTTCTTGTTGCCTTTCACAGCAGTGGCCAGGCTCAGCTCTAATTGGGCTTTGGCCCCTCTGGTTTTCTCCCTGCACAACCTCACAGAATTCCTGTATTCCTCTTTGTTGGTAGACAAACAAACTGAACAGGTTAGGCAGTGACATATTTTATGTTTCCCTTTGCTTATTCAATTGGGAAAAAAAAATCAGCATTCATGAAGATAAAAGCACAAATATCACTGGGGGGCGGGGATTACCATAAGCACTTTAGTAACGTACACTTCACTTTTTATATTACTTACAAAGTCAAAAATTAACATAAAGTGGAAAATTGGGTTCAGCTACTTTTGTTCTCTACGTCCATATTAAACAAAGCCACAGAAGTAGTTTGCTTATTTATATGCTCATTAATAACAGACATTTATCAGCCTAATTACAAGTGCACGTTCACACATCACTGTTCAACTTATTTATCTCTGCTAAAGTTATTCACCTTTCTCGTTAAATTACTAACTCATAATTTTTCTCAAAAACATTTTATAAGGGCTTCCATAAAATTATAGTATTTAGAAAGAATGTTGCTTGGTATTTCCCACATAATTGTTTTCTGTAGAAAACAGTAATTAAAGATCAAACCCATAAAAATAAAAATATACTATAATCCCTAAAAATCATGCATCATAATGCAGACCTGTGATGGAGCATACTTCTATATTGCCTCAGAAACATGGTTTTTTTTGTAAACATAGGAGAATATATCGCTTTCTTAACTCATCATTATATCACTATATTCTAGTGGTCAGCTTTTGTAAAAGGTGAAGTTAATCAGCATCCTTAATTGATTGTCAAAGGAGAGAATTTCATTTCTTCACACTAATTTTACTTCTGTGTAAGTCAGAACACATTGCGGACAACAGGGGAACAGCTGCCCCTGTCATTTATTCAGAAATAGACACAAGTTCACAGGTAGGCTTAACAAAGTCTGTCAGTTCGGTTTACTCCCTGGTTTGCTGGAATGGCCTAATCCCATAGCCAGCTTCAACACACACATAATAATTTATTCCTAAACTCCAGTGTGGAATAAACCAAACTGATCCCTTGAGAGATGGAGATGCATAAGAGACACAGACAATATGATTACGAACCATGTCACACAGTTATCTACCTAAGACAGTTCTTCAGCACTATACTTGCACTTTCATAAACTCAAAAAAATATATTGTAAAAACAGAATATCCCCTTGATGGCTTGATGTAAAACCCCAGTCTGTTGAGCTACAAAGCAGTCTTCTGATGAGTTAACTATTGCAATTTGTTTATTGAAAAAAAAAATAAAATAAAAACAAAAACTAATAACCATGTCAAATTGTAAATCAGAGCAGCCTGTGGACTGATAGAGGCTGCAGACCTGATAAACATCTGCAGTGAGCTGAAATTTTACTACCAGGAAGATATGATGGTAGCAATACAGGGGAATGGTCTGGGAACTTGCGGTTGCCAAGTGTTAAAGAAGCTTCAAGAAACACAACTTCAAAGTGAAAAATATGAAATCTCTGCAAAAGAGGTCATAAGATGCCAGTGAGCATCCTGAAGGAGCTACACAGATGTGCCTGCAATATCTGGAGCTGCACAGCATCACTAGCCAGGAAGCAGCAAAAGAGGCTTTTGTGTTCCCTGACCCTGGCAATTTCATGTTTTCAGGTTTCACTTAAATATTGCTTTCAGTCAGTTTACCACTGTAAACATTATATCAAGGCTTCCAGAACTCCTGAAGGCCAAGACAGAAACACTGCATCTTCTCCAGGTCACCTCTCTGACAGTGCAGGTTTTTAAACCTACAACAGGCCACTAGTACCTCATGTCCATGCTCTTGGCAGCTTCTACCATAAGAACTCCACACGTCTGGTAAAGTGGATCATTCCCATTTCTGAGGGCATTCTCTGCTTGTGCAACCACCTGCAGATAATGATGTCCTTGTCTAAACCAAGCACAAGACAAGGGGTGTGGAAGGCATGAGCAGGGTTGGTTCCCTTCAGCAGCACGGATTTCAAACCAGAAATGGACCAGCCATGGAAACGAGAGCTGTCTGAAGATCTTGTTGTATCTGTACAAGACTCAGTGCTTTCCACATCACCAACAAGCTTCCTTGTGATGGCACTCTCCTAACATTACACTGGGTTTGTTTTCAGTGTATCTGCAGTCTTCAGGGCTTCTGAAATAACTGGATTATGTGATAGGTTCTATTTGCTAACTTCTTAACTGACTATCTAGAGCAGCAGATTAAACGTGTATACCTCCCAGCATTTTCTTGCCCTTTATCAATTATTTTCTGGTTGAAAGTCTATAGAATTACAAGCTAGAAGAGGCAAATTAAAATATTCCAATCTATTTTCTGCATGTTTGGGTAATTTTAATGATGTTATTCTCCAAATATTATAAACCTCAAGTCACAAAAATTTGTAAGGATGCAATTTTTATTTTTTTTTTCTTATTAAAGGCAATTTTTTAAAGTTTCAGAATTTAAGTCATCTATGAGTCTTCATTGATGTAACCATTTTGCTAATAGATTGCTAATAGAATTCCTGCAGAAAAACTCACTTTTTCCTTTAAGTTTATGAAATATATTTTAAATTCCCTTCAATCTTTTACTTGAATTCTTTGTCCGTTTCAATTTTTCTTTTGTTGTCTGATTTTATTTCTGGCTTTCTACATTATTATTTAGTTCATTCCTACATAGCTGTTCAAACAAACTTAAATAGATCATTTCAGTCTTTTAAGCAGATCTTCCTGAAGTCCCTTTCTTTGTTCAAAGAACATCCAGTTTACTGAACGTTGAGACTTACCAACTACCTTTGAAGTCACTGACATTATGGGTGAATGTCTGTTGCTAAACAGAGGCCAGAATTGCTGTTTCAGACATCTTAGGTACCTGAGACATCAGCATGGCAGATATGGTCCAGGGACTGGAAAATATCTGTACCTTTCTCGAGGCCAAATGAAAGTCAGCCATTGAAAGCATCAGAACTGGCAATGAAAGCTCATGTTTGGGCAACTGGCTCCTACCCAATACTTCGTCAAAAGTGACATCACTAGTTAGGAGCCTAACCTACTCATCTCACAGTAGAACAATGGGACAGGCAGTGACACCCTGATCCTTCAAACATATAAGTTGCTAAGGGAATACCGTATAAACACTTAGAAGGACTAAAAAGAGCCATGGCACCATATGTTTTAACAGGAATTTCATAATTCTGGATACATATCAAGGAAGGACCACTTCTATCAGGAAAGCAAGAACAGAATGCATTAGAAACTTAAGTAATAGCATGGACAAAGCAAATGCCAGGCTTGCTCCAAATGGAAATTGCACGTATAACTCCTAGATGTCCCATGTAACCCCCCCAGTTCCTTCCCTGCTGAGCAGCTGTGGCACTATATCTCTACTAGCACGTGTTGCTGGACAGAAGATAAGTATAGCTGGACATGAGCCCAGTGCCAAGCACATCTGAAACTGAACCAGCAATTTTTGAGCTACATACAAATTGAACACACTTGCTCAGTCAGAACAAGTCTACTACGGGTACATACAAGAAAATTCTTTTGCTAAATATTTAGCTTTCCCATCCCTTCAGTTACAGACTGGAAAAATCCCAGCCTCCCCTATAACTCCCCTATATCCTCCTAGGGAAAGCACTAGCAAAACAAAGGAGAGAAGTGAAATTCTCTGCCTATCCAATGTACTATAATTTACAGCCTTCTTCACAAGTTACAATAGTCAATGCCTGAACAAAATATAGTGGCACCTGCATTCTGTCTGTCCTCTTTCATTTCTTCAAGTCCAAGCTAGAAAGAAGACAGAACTGGAAATACTGTGTCAGCTCCACACCACTGGAAAAATCCACTACCAAAATTGTCCATCAGGATGAGGTTTTTTTACAAGACTTACAGCTGCATCATTCCCCAGGAGCAAGCTGCTGGATCATATCAGTTAATCATGCCACAACACTGCCAATACTTTTAAGGATAAAAATAGAGCAGGAAAAAAATCTAATCCTTCTCATCTCCGCCTCCACCCAAAAAAACCTAGAATCAATAGATCATCAGTCCTTCTTAAAACATGACAAAGAAAACTTTAAAAGGCCAAACCTAAGGTTTTTCCTTTCCTGTCAAGTTAATGTTAAAACTTTGATATGGTATTTATTTTTTCTTCATACAATTTCCTGCAAATGCCTATGTTAGAGAAGGAAAGATTTGGAGTAGATATTCAACAAAAAATAACTCCTCAGGCAAATGGCTTATACCAGATGTCTGTGAGCTGTTAGCCACATGTTGCCAGTTCAGTCTTTTGCTGTCATAAGCTACGCTCAGTTCCTCCAAGTATTATTCATTCCTTCTAGTATCACCAACTAATCTGATTGAAAGACCAGACAGTAGGGCCCAAATTCCCAGATGGGGACTGCCTGTAGCTGCTAATAATATTCACACCAGGGAAATGTAAAAAGCTCTTCTTGTGTTAAGACTGTTTGATTTTCTTTTCAAAAAGGTACCTCTGATCCACGTCTTTTCACGTACTCATTCAAACCACTTGCAAACATTCTCGCACATTTTCACAGTCTGTTGCCAAAATATATAAGACTGACAGCATCAAATTACTTCCTGATCCTTTACTGATTTTCAGACTCACACTTTTTTGGCTAGTCTGATGGCTGAGGAAATTGCAAGGTGCTAAAACAATCAGATAAAACAAACCAGACCATTACCTCCTTTTACTGGTGTATCCCTGTTCTTCTTATGCAACTTCCATATTTGAATAATGATAGAGTTGGCTGTCTTCTAGCCATGGCTGTTACAATGCCAATACACTTATAAGAACTGAATTTACTGAAAAAGACAAATATGAAATATTTTGAACAAGCATAAGCCTTCAGCCAAAGAGTGAGCCTGAGCTGAAACAGCACACCCAAAATGAACTTTCTCATGCATTTAGATCCATGAACTCCCAACATTTTCACTGAAGCATACTTGCTTCTCTTCTATGTACAGTATCTAAATATAATATGCTTACAGAAGTTTTTTCTATTCGCAAGTTTCTTTACTGAATTTATTTATTTATTGAAAGTGAAAGCTTAACAGTAAAAGTGTACTTTTCTTTTCTTCAAAAATCCTTCTTTTTTTTTTTTTTTTCCTTGCTATATTGCAGGACTGGAATATTTTATACTTCTAATCTGTCACCATGAAAGTGATGTCAAAGTATAGTGCAGTCTAATTTTTTTAAAAAAACCAGAAATTATAGAAAACTTCCCTTCCCAGACTTCAGCAGCTGAGCACTGAGGACCATCATAAGAACGCAAAATGTTAGAGATTATTCTTCCCTTGCTATCTCTGAAAATGCAACAACATGCAAAATGTGTTATCTTTCTTATTAATGCAAAGTGAAATGTAGTTTTGCATGCTGTCTTATATAGATCTGCAAAATAGGAAATGATTGCTTGATAGGGACAATGGCAATCGAAAGCATCAACTACATTATTATACAACATGGAAGTTATCTCGTATCTTAGAAAGCTGCACTTCTTTGAACTGAAGGCAGATTCATTGACCTAGAGGCCTGTCAGGAATCACATCATACCTAGAGAAACTTAATAAGATCAAAGATTATTTTTACAGTCCATTTAAACTTCCAGGTACCCTACACTTTCATGCTTCTTGTTCAAAGCCAAAACTTGACAGATAAGTTTGAATCTACTTCTCCAGATTCTTTCAGTTTACATTTTTCCACACCTCTATACTTCAGTGTGCAGACAGAAATGCAAGGAAATAATATTTTTGCAGTATTTCTACTTACCCCAGAAATTGAGAACACCTAACTTTAGAACAGTTCTATTTCTGCACTATTTGCAGTTCCAAGACTCTCTTTTGCTGTTTGCAACCAAACTCGCAAATACTTTCAGAACAGTTGTTCTTCCAGGAACTCATCCTTCAGGCTCAAGGGTGGTCCATCCCCACATGTACAAAGTCAGGCAAAGGTGGCAGGAGGCCCACATAGATAAACAAGGAACTGCTGACTAAACTTAAGCATCAAAAGGAAGCATGCAAGGGAGGGATGCACAGTCCGGCCGTGCAGGAGAAATAAATAGAGATACTGTCTGAGTGCACAAGGATGGGATTAAGAAAGCCAAAGCCCACTTGAAGTCAAACCTACTGAGGGACATGAAGGGCAATAAGGAGGGCTTCCACAGGCCTAAGGAATCTAGACATACACAAGTCCATGGGTCCTCATGGGGTGTATCCACAAGTACTGAGAGAGATGGCTAATCTCACTGTGAGAATGGTGATAAAAAATGTGAGGAGTGAGTGAGGCACCAGACAGATGTTCTGCCACCAAAGAGACCTCAAGATGTAGCAGAAATGGGCAGAGAGGAATGTCATGAAGTTCAACAAAGAAATGCAAAGTCCTGCCACTGGCGATGAATAACGCCTTGCAACAGTGCACACTAGGGACAAACCAGCAGAAGAGGACCTGAGTCTTGGTTGACAACAAGCTGATCAAGAGCCAGCAACGTGGCCTCATAGCAAAGGAGTTGCATCAGGAACAGCATCACCAGCAGGTGATTCTTTGCCTCTGTTCAGCACTGGTGAGAGCACATCAGAGTCTTGTGTCAAAGTCTGGACTCCTCAGTACAAGACACGGACTTAGTAGAGTGAGGCCAACGAGGGCCATGAAGATTGGAGCATCTCTCATAAGTGCTTGAGAAAACCAGAACTGTTCAGCAAGTGGAAGAGAAGGTTCATGGGGATCTTAGCAATAAGTATAAAAAGGTGCAGGTAAAGATCATGGAGTCAGACTCAGTCACATTCAGTGATAGGGCAAGATGCAATGAGCACAAACTAAAACAAAAGTAATTCCATTTAAACATCAGAAAAAGCTTCTTTACTCTGAGGGTGGTCAAACACCAGAATAGTCTTCCCATAGATCTGGAGTCCCCATCCTTGGAAATATTCAAAATCTGACTAGACACAGTCCTGAGCAATCTGCTTTAATTGACCCTGCTTTGTGCATGCCTGTTGTACTAGGTGATCTCCTGGGCTCCTTCCAAACTCAGCATAATTCCAGAAAGGATTGCCAATCATGTATCATAAATATCTCAGAAGGAAAAGCTAGGAACTTAACCATTTTATTTAACATGTTTGAAAATGTATTTCAGTGACCACATAAGACAGATGTCAACAGTGGACAAGTAGTCTCCAAAACATTTTTTTCAAAGGGACAAAAAAATCTAGCATTCTGCTCTCTCACTCAAAATCACATTAAATGAATAAAGATCTGTATAGCTAATGGAACTTAAACAGTAATTATTTAATTACTTACACAGTTACTAAGAATCATCAAGTGGAAATGATTTTGTGTGTTACACAGATTGATGTCTTACAATATTTTGTAAATTATCTGGAATTAATAAAAACTGATTCATTATTCAATTTGTAGATCCACTAAAGTCTGCAGAATATTAAGCAAGTTAGAGAGGACAATTGTGCAGAGTAATCTGAAAAGTAATTTAGTCAATTTAAGCCTATTCTTGCAGCATATACTACCACAAGGAGATTAAGCAGTGATTTCATTAGAGTGAACAAATATGTTCATTGAAACAAACCATTGGGTGTTTAAAAGAGTAAAAGCAGAACCCATAACTCATAGCTAACACTAAACAAATTCAAATAGATTTAAGTCACCATTTTTTAACATTGAGATAGAATAATGAATCATCTCTTATGTTTTTGAAATTTAGGTTTCCTATCCTTCTGAAAGTGTATAACAGTTTATGAGTTGTTAAGCTCTACACATGTAATGATCTGGGGGTTGTGCTACCTTGCTAGCTTGAACTGAATGATCTAATGGTCCTTTCTAACACAAAATCAGTTACTTTGTGGAAGTGTTGAAGCAGTTGCATTTGATCAAACTGTGGTTTATCCTTGTCAAAACTTAGGTTCATTCTAAAGTCGTCTGTGTGACATAGGTTAAACCTGGGGAAAAAAAGCAGGTAATCAGTATCCTTATGTTCCAGTAGCCACATTTTAAGGCATATTCTCTGACAGAAGCTGAACACTGACCAGCCATCTATTGTAAGATAAAACATTGTCTATATTTATTCTACCCTTCCTGATTGTTCACTCAGAATGTGCTAATATAAATTTTATAGTTTTACTCATCTGAAGAATATTTATAGGCTCACAACTTGTTTCCAATCAGAATCATATCATTTTACCAAAGATATAACATTAATTCTATTAAACAGTGATAAAAACCACATGAATACACTTATTTCAACTTATATGTCTCTTATTCCAATTTAGCTGGTCTAATTACATTTCAACAAAAGTATTATGCTTTCCTTTTACCCTCTACCCTGTCTCTGCTACAAGAAACTGCCTGTACAGTGGTGGACACTGCTTTACACTACACTGAATTCAGCAGAACATGGCCACAGTCCCTTCCCCTCAGGCACAGAAAAACTCAGGGCACAGATTAAGGCTCAACCCTTCATTCTGCAGATGAGTGGGGAGCAGCCGGTCACTGAGAGGCACAGAGCACAACTGGGTGAATAATGAATTTCTGCTTGGAAAATGAACAAACATGAAAACCTGAGCAAGCAAAATGAAAAAGTCAGCTTGACAGTAGTAGATAGGAATGCATTTGTTTTCTCCTCAACAATATCAAAAAGGAAAACTACTTTCATTTTGGGCCAAACAGAGTATTTCAATTTCTCTGACAAGAAACATTTTATTTTTATCATAGGTGTTGCAAAAGCAGAAAAGCAGTCAAATGAACAGATAGAGTTAGGCACAAAACCAAGGAGATGGGTCTTTTTTGTACAGAAACTTGGGGTTTACATGCACAAGCTTAATTAACCACTCTCCACCTGAAAAGAACTGAACCCACTAAACATTCCTTGCAGAATGCTGGCAACACAAAGCCCTTGGTAATTCTGCTGGGATGCTCTGCAGTTTTTCCTGTTTAAGCTATTCCAATCAGAAATATTCATCAGGACAACAAGAGAAAAGCATTGTTTACCTTGAGGTTTGTAATGTTTGGAGTCAAGGAGCCTGGCGAAAACATGTTTCACTTCATGTACAAGACCTAACTCATTTGCTTTAGCTTAGAAGAGTTTCTACACCACCAAACAACCACTTCCAAAGACCTCTTGCAAAGGCAGTTTGAGATCATAGAATCATAGAATCATTTTATTTGGAAGAGACCCTCAGCATCATCAAGTACAACCATAACTTAACCTAATTCTGGTACTAAACTGTGTCCCTAAGAACCTCATCTAAATGCCTTTTAAACACCTCCAGGGATGGTGACTCCACCGCTTCCCTGGGCAGCCTGTTCCAATGCCTGACAACCCTTTCTGTGAAGAATTTTTTCCTAATATCCAATCTGAACCTCCCCTGGTGTAACTTGAGGCCATTTCCTCTTGTCCTATCACTTGCTACTTGGGAGAAGAGACCAACCCCCTCCATGCTACAACCTCCTTTCAGGTAGTTGTAGATAGCAATAAGATCTCCCCTCAACCTCCTTTTCTCCAGGCTAAACAGCCCCAGCTTCCTCAGCTGCTCCTCATCAGAATTGTGCTCCAGGTCCCTCACCAGCTTCATCTCCCACCTCTGCACTCCCTCTAGTACTTCAATGTCCTTCTTATTATGAGGACCCCAAAATGTTTTGTTTGTATCTTCCTTTCCCAAGGAACAAAACAAATAAACAAACAAAAACAAAACCAGCAGCAACAACAACAAAACAACAACCAAAAAAAAAAAAAACAACATCCTTATATTTCCTGTGATAACACTGATATTTCATATTATATTATCATGCAGTGGTAAGTCCTTGTTCCATCTCATTTTGGGAATACGATACTGCAAAATGGCAGTAGAGGCCATGGGACTTGTTTCTAACCAGCAGGTCTCTTCCCACCTCAGTCACACCATACCCACTGTAGCTGTTCTCTAATACTTTTCTGAGTAAAACGGCTGGCTGATTGACCACTAATTCATCTTCTATTGAATGCAGAGAAGAAAACATCTACTCCTCTGCAGTACATCAGGAATGCTATATTTTCCAACACAATATTTCAAACTACTTCTATTTCTCCACTACAGAATCAGTTAGCTCTGTAACTTCATAGCACAACATTGGTTTTTATGAATTATGGGTCTCTCCTGAACACCAAAATGCTGAGGTTTTCATTTTGCTCTGCCTGTGTACACCTGCGGTTGGAACATAACATTCTGACTCTGCAGACATGCAGATTTTCTGTTCTCTGAGAAGAGGGAGAGGAAAAAAAGTATCAGGCAGCAAATCAACCTTTACTTTGTCCATCTGTAGCTGAAGTACACTGTTGATTAGACCCCACATTCCTTTTTGGGAGGGTCTTTCCTATCTTCACAACCCTGTAATGGCATAGCTGTACCAACACTTTGCTGCAAACAGCCTATGCTCCCACTAGGAGCTATTGTTAAAGTAAACGAGGGCTGGCCCAAATGTATTTGATTTTTATGGTGACCTTTTTAGTGACAGCATGTTCAGGGAGGGCTTTCTCAGAGGACTGAAAGAACAGATGGGCAGCCAAGGATAACAGCTCTGTTCACTTTACTCCATGGGATCTTTCTTCACCCAGTGCTCCTCAGATGGATTTCCTTGCTTTATTTTTTGCCTGCAGTTTTAACACATTTCTAAGGCGTTACTTATGCATATATTCTCATGGCACAAGCCCTAATAGCATCAACATCACTGTTCATCCGAAGTCCATTTGAAGCACATTTGGCTCTTCCAAGGAACGGTGTTACAGGAGACAGTGCACACATTTCCTTGGTTCACTTCAGCTTAGAGCTCTGGCACTTTTCAAAGCTTCCTTTGAATCCTGTAGTAAAGCTTTCCTAAAGTTTTGCCCTAAATCAAAAGGTTCTGTATGTAGGTCTTATTGCTCACTGCAGGATTAACTATTGTTCTCGACTGTAAAATGCATTGGGTGCCAATGATAACTAATGCAGCAGCCTGAGGAAACAATGCTTTCCAAACAGATTGCTGAAAACATACAGATGTTTGTACACAACCTCTTTCTCCCAGGACACTTTCCAGACCTCTACCGCTGCATCAAAAATAATTAAAAAAAAAAAAAAAATGGGCAGCAAGCACTATTTATTGGATATCTCCAACTGCAGTACCAAAAATATTCCTCTTTTTACATACACAGGTATTAAGGATATACAAATTTAGAAAATGTTTGATTGTGTGGGGGTTTTTTCCCCACCCTTGCAGAGAACAGCAGTTATATCCGCTGCATGGACTACTTGCCCTCCAGAGCAACAAGCATATACTCTGCTGCAGGACACAAGTCATGAAAGAATTGGGTGAATTTAGCTCTGTTCATGTCTGCTAAAAAATTTGTTTTTTTCCAGAATGAAGATCTCAAACGTTTTTTCAAATTCCCCCATTCCTCCAGCAATCACCCCCTCTCCTAGTGAAAAAGGTGTGCTGTTATTATTATAAACATCTACGCGTCTGAGCCTTTTATGTATTTTCACATTGTTTTTATTCACCCATACTTTTATTTACTCCATTCCTTTAGGATATTATGTTCAGAACCTTTTACCCTGAAGTGTATCCATCTTCTTTTTGGCCACCCTTATCTTCTATTTTAATGTTTGTCCTTGGCCTCACCATGGTTTATGTGCCAGTGCTCAACTCAACTAAAAAGAAAAACCAATAATCCCATCTGCTATCAGATCAATATTATAGTATTGTCTATTGTCTTTATCAGTAATGACCTTCAATCTAGCAGTGGTGTTATTTTCATGTTTTGGTATGTTTTGACGTCTTGTAAACTCTTGAAAAGTGATACAATACTAATACAAGTCTTATCTCTTCTCAAATTGTGTGCACTGTTGTTTTTTTTTTTCCTGTCTTCCAGAATGTGCCACATGATGATCATCTCCACATTCTTGGGGGGGACGTCAAGTTTTAGTTATGCATGCTTTCTCACATTATTACAGTATTTTGGGTCCTCCATCATGACTGTAGGGTTAGAGGGCAGCATCTACACTCCACAGATATATGTCTAAAACCACTTTTTTCAACCCTGAGCTACACTTTTTGATTCTTTGGTTCCACATATTGCTCATAAATTAATCACAAACATGGAAATAGTCAAAAAAAAAAAAAAAAAAAAAAAAAGAAAAAAAGAAAATAAGGAGAGACGGAGAGAGAAAAAATGATGCTTCAGCCACATCACATATGCAAATAAGTCTGTATTTTTTAATTTTCTTGTATTTTCTGTTCAAAAATAAAATCTCAGACACTTCATTGTTACACCATCCCCATCTCCTTTTTCTTTTCTTACAAATGCTTTTTTTCACTTGATAATATTCTTTTTAATTTGAGAAACTAGCATTCCACAGTATATTCACAATGACTGTACATGATGGATTTGTAAAGTGGCGTAATGAGGTTCTGATTTGTTCTCTGTTCCTTTCACGAAAATTCATAATATCCTATCTGATTTTTGACTGCTACTGAGAAGTACTCTGCTGTTTCCATAAGGCTATTACCACGAAGAATGAAATTTAGGGTTGTAATAGTCAACTCACAACACATCCAAGTATATGTAAAATTAGGATCATTTCACCCCTTCCCCTCACTTAAGAGCATCATTATCTATTAATCTACACTGAATTTAATCAGCTGTTTTATCATAGCCTTCTTGGATTTCTTTGCAGCTCTTTATGATCAGTACATGGTATCATCAGCAAACTTTGTTTCCTTAGTATTCATTCTTCTTCTGATCATTTATGAATATGCTAAAAAGCACATTGAAGCACTGCATAGGAGACTTCACTGGTAAATTCCTTCCACTGCAACAATGTCTTATCTGTCCTCCTTCTCCCTAGTTTATAATCCACTATTTCTCCATATAAGAACCTACCCTGATATTCCATGGTCTCTCAGTTCTTAGAAGATTTTAGTGAGAAATCATGACAAACTGTTTTTGGAAATAGGTTTATTGGATCCAGAGAACACTGACAGACCAGATTTTTTTTTTTTTTTTTTTTTTAAAGCACAAGATGACGGCTTAGCCCAAGTATATGTTTTCCACTTGTCCATCTAACATTGATATTCATCAGAAGAGTTTGTTCCAGCTAATGTTTTAAAAAACTGGTATCACATTAGCCATCTTTGGTACAAAGATAGATTTAAAGTAACTGGTCATGTGTCTTAATAACTCAGCTGTTTCATCTCCAAGTTTCTTTAGAGCTCTTGAGAGAATGTCATTTCTGTCTAGAGATTTATTCTTGTCCTTTTCATCCATTTGCTAAGAGACCTCATCTATCAATGACTAAATTTGAGAAAGATCCTCTGACATTTTTCCCTATCAAAAAGTATTACCATCTGGAAAATCTCACCAAGTTCTTCTTGAATATATATACACATTTTAAAAAAAATGTTTAATTTTTCAGCTCTAATGTCTGCTCTTTCATATGTTGATCATCTCTTGGACTTACAGTTCTCCAGCAGGCTTATTTTTTGAACATGCCAGGAGAAGTGATTTGTTATTCATATCTATATGTCTTGCAAGTTATTTCTTCAACACTTTTCTGAACACTATTTTTTTTAACTGCCTTTCTGTTCTTGTTTAGCTACAACCTCAACATTTTGAAGGACTTCTTCACATTTGCAGAAACCTTTTTTATTCATGGCATGTTTAATCCTGTTCTTTACCCATTGAATCCTTCTTTTGGTATTTGAAGAATTATCCCCCACAACACACACAGGCAATATGTGTTTGCTCCAAACTGTCAGTACATTTTGGGTTTTTTTTAATGACAATTATGTCAACTGCAGAAGTTTTACTTCTGCCTATACATTTAGTCTTTTAAAAAAAAAAAAAAAAAATCTCCTTGCATTTAGCTTCATATTTTATTGCGATAATTTTAATTTAAATGTAAGCTTTTTTTACCATATAGCATGAGTCTTGTTCTAGAATAATTTAATTATACAGCATTAAACATGCTAAACCAGCCATTTTGCTGTTTTCCTATTGTCCTTCTCTCTTCCCCCCACCCCCCACCTTCCAAGGCCCTGTGGTTACAAAGTGAAACACTGTTTATACTTCCGTTCATGTTTTCCACACATTTCAGTACTAAAAAGGCTCTCCGTTATCCCTTCCTTCCCACAAAGAAGTATTCTTTGTACATTTTATTTTGGTAACTTTTTCAGTTATCCACAGTAGCTATCACTGACCTCATGAAACAGGTTCAGATCCCCACACCTGGGAAGGAAAACACCCACTTGAGCCACACAGGTATTCAGCAGACACCTACCAGAGACTATCAAGTAAGGGAAACAGAACCTACCTTTAAGTTTTTTTAAAACATCTAAGTCAGGGAGGGTGTTTGTGGGGTTTTTTGTTTGTTTGGGGTTTTTTTTTTTGGTTCTGTTGGTTTGGGTTTGTTTGTTTGGTGTTTTTTTTTCAGGCAAACCCGAGAAATGTTTTCCCCACTCACCAATACCTCCATGTTAAGAAGAGGTTCATTCATCTAGCCCTACTGAATAGATTCCCTGTCCAACTCTTGCACTGCTGTTATTTCCACCAGTTGCACTTGCCAGCTTGGTACACTCTACAAGTCTTTGTATCTAGCAACAAATAAATAATCATTAAACTGAAGTATTTTGGGGTGCTCTTGGCAGAATAAAGCAGAAGGGGGAAAACAAAAAAGGCAAAGAGAAATGAATGATTTGCAAATACAAAATGACAATGTGGCAGAAGCCCAACCTATAAGTTCCAGATGCTTGGGAAAATATGAATTTTAGTTATTTTCAAGGCTATCCTTGATTCTGATGTCCTAAGTTTCAAGGTGACTTTGGTTCTGAACTGATTTACAGCAATGGAAAAACTGCTTTGGAACAAGTGACTAAAGGAAAAAAAAAATATATATATATATATATATATATAAATATATAAATATATATATCCCCAAACCTAAAACACCATTCATTCTTGCACCCAAGGTATGATCAAAAGGTGAGCCAATTACACTCGAAATACTTCTACTAGGAGAACTTTATAATAAAGAGTCCCCTATGAATAGTATAATACAAAGTTCAACACCATTAGATGAAAAAGGGTTAAAAATTCACACAGATTGTATTTAAGGGCTAAATCAGCTGACCTATGGATCCAAGTACAGGGTCTCTGTATAATCATGCCTCATGCAGCCTTTCAGCTTGATGCCTATCTCAAAGTCCCAGATCAGAAAACTCTCCATCCTACAAGTTCTGAAGTCCATAAATTCACAAGTTCCTGAAAAACTTCCCAAAACTTCTAAGTCCTGGTACAACCACCTTGGTGGTTTTGGTGGATTTCTGGTTTAGAGACCACTCTCCCATCTCTCTGAACTTTGACCTTCTTGTTGAAACCCTTCTTTCCTTCTTATCCTAAAATACATGTGCACTGTGCTAAATGGGACTGAAATACTATTCAGTTTAGTCAAGGTATATATTTAATTCTGGAGCATCATCACAATTGTTATAAATATATATTTTTAAATATGTTGTTGTCTTTTCTTTGAAAATTAGTATTTCTATACGTAGCAGAACAAAAGAAACAACCACACAGTCAGATATATATATATATATTTAACAAAAATTGTTGTAGAGAAGGAGAGGCACAACTTGGTCTTGCCCCTGCCCCGGTAAACAGTATAATAGCATACGCAATGTGTAACATCTTGACCAAGAGAAATCATGAAGTTTCAAGGCACTAATAACATACAGGACAATGATTAAGTCACCTTTGAGAAGAGCCAATAGTCTGGATTCAACTCAGCATTGTAGTTTAACAAACAGAAAAAGAAAAGAGAGTGTAAGTCAGACAAGCAACTAGCTCTTCTGGCTACAACTCCAAGACAGGGATGGATAAGTAATGGCAATTAGACTTCAATTAAGGCTGATGCTTATCCCTGAAGTGTACTAGCATCAGGGTACAAGATAATGAAATAGTGGGATCTTTGTTATCCCTTCGTGAATACCTGGAACATGCCCACATACACAGTGAGCTCAAAGACTGAGAATTCCATTGATGATGCTAGAAAGAACCTTCAGAGCCCCAGACAGAAGTGGCACACAGAGGAGAAGGCTGGAGATTCAGAGCACCACACGGAGAGGTAGGCCTGTGCAACTGCAGCCTCCCTATTACTGGCTGTTGGCCTGGTCATAGAAGGAGATCAAAAAAATAAGATAGTAACATGTCTATTAGGTGCAACTGGCCTGGCAGGTAGACCTGCAACTGAAAAGCATCATAAGGAATCTGGAAAACAGTGACAAACCTCCAAAAACCAATGCTGCCCAATTCCCACTGTGGGGTGGATTAGGGTAGGGGGAATCTATCAAGGACTAACTGCTTCAGGGAAGACTTGCAAACAAGTAGATATTTGTATGAACTTCAGGGACATCAAGTCTCCAAAGGAGGAGTAACAAGCCTAATAAAAGAATAAACTAACCAATAGCTAAATAATGAATGGTATAAGAAAACTTCTGTAATGTTTGACTGGTGAGATCCATTTATTGAAGGAAGGCATTTTTCAAAAGATAAATTTGACTTGAATGCCTAAGGGAATAGCTACTTGGGATAAAAGCCAGCACAACTGATAAGAACAGTTTTAAACCGAGAAATGACAGATCTCCAAACACTACTGGAAAAAAAGAAACTATAGGTAAAATGAGAATTCCGAAATGGATTTAAAAACCTGTGGTAGCAGGAGAACATATGGTAAATAAAAATAATTAAGGCTATGAACAGCAATCAGGTAACAGGAAATGACATGCCTGAGTCTGCTCTGTATAAACAACAGAGTAAGAAACAACTCTGATGTGTAAACAACTCTCAGGAGCTTTCTCAACATAATGCAAGATCTTGAAATACATTTATAGGAAGTGAAAATGAATGTTAAGGAGAAAAGAGAAGCTTGACAACATAGAATTCAGAACTGGAGTATAGATATAGAAGGACAGATACCGTTCAGGAAAGATAGTATTGAAGACGAGAGCTCTGGAATATGCATCAAGCTATAAGGCATTATGAAGGAAGACATGTTTTTTTATAAGTCCATTTTTGAAAAGATAGAGTTTTTACTAGAATCAAGGTGAAAGTTTAGAAGAGATCCATGGTCAGGTGCAAATATGGATAAAGATCACAGTAACATCACTGGAAGGAGAAATACTATTAGATATTGTGACAATACTTATCATGACAGGAGACAAACTTCTGAAAAAGATTAGAACAGACCATAAACACTAATAACAGCTACTGATACAGGTAGAGGCAACCCACTCTTGAATATTACAGCCAACAAATCTGTGTTACAGATAGCCAAAGCTAACAAAAATTTACATTATTTCAATGTGTTTTTGTTGTGTAATGTTGATTTAAATAGATTATCATTGAAAACTGAGTTAGCACAAATTCAATCAAAGGGCTAAAATAATAGTTTCATAATTCAATTACCAACTTTAAAAGGGTAAACTTCAGTAAACCTAGAGAGCTCCTCGGGGAACTCATAGACTGGAATGTCTTTAAGTTAAAGATGCTAGGATAACTAGCAATCTGTATTCCAGGCATCTGGAGGGGACTCTAGATCTGATTAAACTAAGAATCATTACCAAGTAGGCTACTAGCTACAAGCAAAGAGACAAAAAATACAGCAAGGATTATCAAGGTCATCTAACTTCTACAACAACAAGGAAACTGAATGACACTTGCCAAATTTTCCTGGCATAGTACAGCAAAACAAAGCCCAAAACAAAACAAAACAAAACACAACCACACAAAAAAACAAACAAAAAAAACCCCAACACAAACAGATGATGATTTGGTGAGTTTGAACAAAGACCAATGACAGTCTAAATTGGGCCAAAATCTGACCATCAAAATCTGCATGGATAACAACAGAAGTACAGAAGTTATCATGAATGAGGTAAAAGTACCAAAAATTCAAAGCACTGTGTACTTATGACTGGGAAAGAGTAAAACTTTTTCTCAGCAACACCAACAGATGTAGTAAGGAAGACACCATAACCTCATCCTTTGTTTCCTCATCAGAGAACAATATTGTTGACAGTGCACAGGAAACATTTGAAAAAAGTTTTGAAAGGTTGAGCTCTGACTTGTAAGGCAACAGAGTTTAACAGGTCCTTGCTTTTGCATTAAGATAGTTGTGGCAGCTTTTTTTCTTGTCATTCCATAATCTCGAAGAGGAACAGGACATCCCAGCCCACACTAGCTGCAGCTTTCTACCACCACATGCAAATACAGGTGTGAAAATCCTAGGGATCTTGAGAATTCAGCAACTTTCAGAACCAGCTTTCACTCAAAACATATGCTTTGACCTACGTATGCGTCAAACTTAATTCACACTGCTGAGGAATTAATTCATTACAATCTGCACTATTAGCAGTAAACTTCAGGCAGCTCTTTAAACAACAAATGCAGCACAGAATAGAACCAAAAGTCTGAAACCATCAAGAATATACCGTGACTTAATGACAGGACAAACTGAGGAAATCTTCAAGAATTTCAGGAGGCAGCATCCCCTAAATGCTCCATTTCACCAGTGGTCCAACAAAGTGCTGACAGGCCTCAACACTGGTGGCGTCTGACAACACACTCAAGGCACAATTAACTAGAGGCTTAGGCAGCAGAAGCAAGCATACAAGTTTCCTCAGTAATGAAAACAACTTCCAGGGGACAAAGAGAGAGAGAGAAAAAAATCTCAATTTCTTCAGGCCATGTCAGACAGATCTATTCTTAGGAAGTCTCCAATCTCAGGATATCTAGGTTTCAGCTTTTCAGGTAGGTCTTGGAACTGGTATGATGCCACACAAAGTAGGCAAATTTAAGCTAACCCTGATATTTTTATCTAAATGGCAATCACATATCCATGTTGTAATGCTGATGTTGGCATGTTCTGCAGTTCAGACAGGGAACAGGCTGTGCCACAGCAGGGTCCTCACTTCAAACAAACTGGACCTTTAAGTACTTCTTCAGCATATCTAAACAGCATTATGCGATTCTGAGCATTTCTAAGAAAAGGTAATCTATTTCACTTCCTCTTGCTGCAGAACTCCAACCAGACCTTGCACTCCTTTGCAAGCCTGGAAATCTGCATTAAGGATTGATGAAGTAAATACCTTGATGAAGAATTCTGGTTTATAACAGAAGTCTTAATTAGGGGAGTAAACTAGCCTGTAAACAAAATTTCAGCTGTTTGTATATACTGCCTATGCAATGAGCTTAGATTTCATGCCTTATTGCACAAATAACACTTTTATTATGATAAAACAATATAATAATACTTCTTTTGAAAAGTATTACTATAAGCATTTTACTTTTGCATCATGAAACACAGTGAAGCAACCAAAGCTACAAGGTAACAAAGATCTGGATAAATGCTTTGCAAATATCATTGATACCATGTTGCCAAACATCATCACTATTCCCAATACAGAAAGTGCTCCCTCTAGACTCATGCGTTAGTTCTTTCCATTTTAATCACATTCAAAGTGTTATGAACAGAAGTTACTGACACTTTTGATTGCTTGCAAAAATTTATTTGAGTAAATGCTTATTGCATTGTATAAGGGTATAAATATATTTATATCTTGGGTTCTATACAGGCTATATCATTCTATGTTGGCAGAATTTAACAAGAACTTTATTTTCTTAGTACATCTTAATCAGTTTTCCAATATGCAAGACAATGGAGCAGTCTCCTAGAACCTGGTATTGCACTATTTATTGTGGCTATCTTCCCAATGAAATCAACAGGGACTTTCGCTTAAGAGTGCTGGTTATGATATAATAAAAGCGTAGCATGGGAAATTCATTAAAGGTAAAATATGCTTCTATCTTCATTCTCTAGAACTGAGGTCTTTAATTTTATACTGCAACATGACCTCTGCTGAGCAAGTCCTGGTACTCTGAAGCTCGTCATTCTTATCCTGTATTAGAAGTCCTGATTTCCTTCTCTGGAGACATTCAAAACCCATCTGGACACCTTCCTGTGTAGCCTCATCTAGGTGTTCCTGTTCCGGCAGGGGGATTGGACTAAATGATCTTTTGAGGTCCCTTCCAATCCCTAACATTCTGTGATCTCACAAAAATCTGCTCAGTAAGTACAAGTACATCCAAAATGTATAATATGTTTCATTAGCTGGCATTTTTTACAAAGTAATCCTCACGAAGCTTAAATTTCAACACATGGAATATGCATGGTAGAAAAATAATGTCACTTATTTGATTTTTAGGCATGATGGATACGATACAAATGACTTAGTGTCGAGGGTTTAGACTGTGGGGTGACAATAAAACCCTGGCAGATGTATTGTTAATCTCCTCTCCCCCCCACTTCCCCCTTTTACCCCTCCCTCTCCCCCCTTCCCACTAAGGACAGGCTATCAGGAGGGAAAGAAGGACAGAGAGAGAAGAGCTGGAAAACTTAAAAATGTTTTACTAATGCTACTAATAAGAATAGAGAAAATAATACAAAATATACAAAACCAATCTTGAAAGTCTCAGCAACTGCAGAGCCAGCACCCGAAGTCCTGGATTGGACTCTGCAGCCAACCGGAGCTGGATTCAGTCTGTCACTAGGCCTCAGTTTGCAGGGACGACTAGCAAGGTCCTCTCCTAATGTCGGCCATAAGCAGAAGGGAAAAGAAGGCAAAAGGGACGAGATGCTCATGATCTTCCACTTTTATATGAAGTATTCATGTGAACAGAATTTTATACACAGTTGGTCAGTTTCTTGGTCGCCTGTTTCTCATTGCCCCTCTCACAAGATGTCCATCCATGCTTATCAATAAGTTTGCATTCCATTGCTAGGTTTATCAAAACATGTATCTGGTTCTCCAGGAAAATGCAGTTAATATGAAGGCTTTAGCTGACAGGCAAAATTCACTGAAAGAGAAACTTGCTTTTTAACAAAACCAGGACACTTAGAATGAATTTTTATTTTAGATCTTGATACTGCCAAGACAAAACCAGAGAAACAGGCACACCGGTCAGTAATATCTATTTGAGCTTTATTTTATACTCAAAGAGAGAACACCCATTTCCACAGTCTGTTTTCAGAGACTTTTGTATCTGTCACTAGTTAGAACAACACAAAGAGTACATTTTCTGATCTCACTTAGAGAGGTCAACGCAGTCCTGGATCCAGAAATGAAGGGTGGCCAGCTGCCAAGTGGGAAGCCCTGCATGCCTGCCTTGTCGTCAGCCATGCATCTGTACAATCTACCTCATTCAAATGCTAACACGGCTGTAATGTGCATCAGGTCAGGATCTGATCCCACTTGTTTTCCTCCTGGGTTACTTTTCCCTCAGGTTGACACACAAATTCATCTCACAGTCCTGCTATGTGACAATTTTTGCCAGCACAAAGGATGGGACAGAAACCTATGCAACAGAAAGCTGGGTTGGAAGAGACAAGACCACATCTAGCATCAGCAGCATGTACTTCAGTCATCTAAGAGTGATTATAGACACTTCTCATTCTAAGACATTCCATGACATTTTTCACAACCACATCATTAGATTGCTTTCTCAGTAATTACTGTATCAATACCAAATCTTTAGTTTATGCAATCAAAAATGTTATTAGATTCTTACAATGCACAAAGTAGTTTCATACAAAGACCACCCCTTCAAAAAACAACAACAACAAACAACACACAAACAAACAAAAACAAAATCAAAAACAAACAAACAAACAAAACAACAACAACCAAAAAAAGCCCACCACTATTTCAGCATTTCTCTCAAAGCACAAAGAGTTGGTCAGTAACTACAGACTACGGTGGGATGTGCTGGACTCACACGTAGCCTTTTCTCCACCACTCTGAAGGTAACAGAATCATCTCTGGGAGAACTTCCTGACTTGTATGTCCAACTACAGTCTACTGACCAACCCAACCAGCTCCAGATGCTGAATCCATTCGCATCAGGATTGAGTGATGTAGAAGTGGATTTTCAGTATGTATGTGCGCACACATACATATACACAAGTTAAAAAAAAACAACAGCTATGTAGCAATATGTAATTGTTGTATTTCTACAGTGCCTCTGTATTTGCCTTACATATGTATTTAAGGAATTATGTTCTCCTCATCAATACAATTTCATTATATAAAAGTATCTTTGCATGCATATGTGTGTATACACAAAATACATACATATATGCTACATATCTATACAGCATCTCTGCAGAAGTCATTAGGTCACATATATAAACACACATCCTTATATTTTCCTTGAAAATGTTACCAAAACATCTCATAATTTGGCATAGAATAAAAATCTTCTCTAAAGTTTTTAAACCTCCAGTACAGTACAATTCTGTTGTGAAAAAATAGCTCTGGAATCCTGATTCGTAACACCATAAAAATAAGACTTCCACCTAATTTAGTTTCCATAGACCACAGCTGCTTGCCTAGAAAAAAAAAAAAATACTACCTTAATGATTTTAACTAAATAGATCACCAGTTACAGACTAGAATTAGGATTTTTCTATAATTTGCCCTAAACCTAGTATGGGAGTAGATTTATAGACACAGATGTTCTGCTCAGCTTTCAAGGATGCAAGTTAAACCAACAGCCCAAGCAAGCACTAAAATTCCATAGCTATTTTTAGACTACCAACTACCATAAGTAAAATCTGCCAAGAGACACGGTATTTAAATTCATGCACTCAGAAAAATAACATGCTACAGGTGAAAATAGGCTGCATAAAATGGCTCAAGTATTAATTCTGCTTCTCTTACACAGTTCAAATAAATACTTGAACACTCACATCTCCTTTTACCCCCTGAGAAAACAATTTTATTTGGCTTCTTCAGGTAGAAACAGCAAAACCTGGTGTAAAAACTTGTGTGTGTCCCCCGACACACACCCCCCCCTCCCAGTCTAAAATCCTTTGGTGTCGCAGCTGTATCTTAAGACCCAGGAGAGCAAGCTTCACTGAATTTAATTACTCAAATAACTTTGTAGGACAGGAAGCTGTGTCACTCCTCAGTGACAGAACAGCAGAAGAGAAAATGACTTCCAATACCAACACAAATTTCATTTCAGTTGCCAATGCAGAGTTCACACAGTACAAAACCATGAGAAAACACCCCATCCCAGGTCTGGCTGCAGAGGCTGCTGATTACAGCAGGCAATTCCCCAGTTACCCTGGGATGAAGTTCCTCAGGCTCAGCCAATTTGGCAAAATCTACTTCATCTTAATTGCCTTTAAACTGTATGTTCCACATTCAAGGCTGGGATTCCCAATCTCTCATAGAACTACACTGAATTAGCTACTTCTTGCAGCTGAACATTTTAGTGAAGACTGATAACAAAAATCACATTCATGACATCTGTTCCCTAGGTGTTACTTGTCCAAAGTGACCAAATTTGTCCCTTCCACAGAATGACAATTTCCTTGACTTTCCTCTTAGTGCCAAAGCACACAGCCAATTATTTCTTGCTACTTGTGCAAGTTGTTTCCTATTTTGTGCCATTATCTTCCTGGTTTTGCTGTGTTTCTCAGAGTAACCTGATCTTTTCTCTTCCTCTCTGCATCCTTCTTTCACCTGAGTTAAATGAAGAACACCTGATTTTTAAAAGCTGCTATCTTTCTACGTTTCTTATCTTTCGCGCAAAATGGAAAATTATGTATGTCCTTACTACTCATGTATTTAAGGAATCTCTGCCCATTCCCCCCACACACACCTTCCCCCCCTCCCCTCTTTGGCTCCCTTATCTCTCAGATGAGCTTCCTAGAAAATTATATCTTCCAGATGTTTGAGCTTACTGAAGTCTACTTCCCTAAAATCCACCATTTCTGTTTTACCAGGAGTCTTCCTAGGCTACCACTTCCTGATCACTGCAATCTGTCTTACTTTCTGCCTGAACAGTCTCATCTCACTCTCAAAATGAAAAATCAAATCTCACATATTTTCATCTCTATTTGTTGGGGTGTTTTCTGTTTTTTTTCCACAATTTTTATCAGAAACATCACCAATGCATTTCAAGAACCTGTTGAATAGCCTGTGTCCTGTTGTATTTTCCCAACAGAAATCCAGACAGTTTAAATCCTCTGTTATCACTAAATCCTGTACTCTGGATGATTCTACAAATCACTAGCAAAAACTCCCATCCAGCTGATCATCCAGGTTTGGTGGCTTGTCATAAGCTGTCATTATTAAAGCGGTCTTGGGTTTTTGTCTCCCTCATCACTGAGAAAACCTGAGCAGGCTTAGTTCCCTTCTTAGAATATAAGAACACATCTCTTTGATATTTGGGCTCCTCCTTCCCCAAACCAAACTCCCTATTAGCTCTCTGTCATTTCACATCACCTCTCTTCTTTTTCAATTAAATCATAATTTAAACATGTACTAGGACTTCACATTTCCTCCTACTTATTCCTTATGACCTCTTGTACGACCATAGTCAGAAAGAGGCCCATTAGACTGAGCCTACATAGACTGTACCTCATAGTTTTTGTCCTGGTCCAAGACTTACATATCCAGTTAGACTCTTTTTTAAATGTTGCTTCTCTTTTATAGAAAATCCTCTTTTCACAAGGTAAGTGATCTACTCACCCTGCTCTTAAATGCCAGAAGTCACTTTTTATCCATTTGGAATGATTCCTAGCACAGTGTCCACATGGGTGGGCAATAGTGGGTGGCTTCAATGAACCTCAGAAAGTTTTAAGTATTGTATTAGATTTGGAATCCAAAGAGGCAACATATGCCCTGGACTGTTATGTGAACAGATTGTCTCCTGAGACTGATGGAAAGAGCAATCATATATTGTTTTCTCCTAGGAGCAGTGGTGGTGAATCTTATCACCTATTGCCTACATAAGCTTTCCTTTTCTGCTATGGATGGTGGATCTTCATTTGCTATTAGGATGGCGTGCTTGTTTTTAGGATGGTGTACTTGTTTCCAATTACAGCTTCCTCATTTAGCATACTACTGATTTTCGTATGATCACTGATGTTTCTCAGCCTGATCACTTTCTCCTGCAGATCACCTATTTCTTTTCCAAGAGATTTCCTGAGGACACACTTTCCATAAAGCACTTCCTCTCCTCACGAATATTTATTGTCAAGCAAATGTAGAAGATGTCTCCTATTAACTTCAGAAGCAGAGTGGAATTTGCAGTCTCTTTCTGAAGAAACTTCTGCTACACACTAAAAAAGGTCTGGGAGTCAACGCAATGCTGGTTCACCATACAATATTTTTTTACAATCATTTTTTCTGTGTGATGTGATACTTGTTAGCCCTCCTTAAATTCAATTTTTGCTATCACTATTTTTAAAGCCTCCCCATGAGGTCATATCTTACTTGCTAGATTAGTTGCAGAAACAACAGGATTCAGCCCTCAGCTCCCTCATATCTGGTCAGCCTAACAGACCTTTGGGTATCACCAAAGCTTTCATCTCATCTGATAAGACTGGATACACCTAGGAAGCCTTACTAGATGGATGAAAAGATAGTTTAAAAAAAAAATGGTGTCTTTCTGTCTAAGACCTTTCTTCTTTGCTGTCCTGTGTTTCTCACTCTCCTAGTTATTTACCTGATGATCTTTTCAAACCTTTCTAACCAAACTGGAGTCTTACAACCTTTAGAACGCCATTCTGAAATGGTTCCAGCAGAGGTTTGAACCTTGAAACGTATTAACAAAATAACCTACTATGACATTTCATACAATGAACATTTTGGTTCTATATTAAACTATTAAGTTTTGAATGAATGACAGGAATGTCAACTAGTTATACTATGTCTGCTTAAAACCTTGGAGAGGAATATGCACTCTCACAGCATCTCTGAAATTATTTGCACACATCAGGTTCAAGGAATAAACAACCTGATAAAAAGCACATAACACATTTCAGATCACATTTACACAGAGAAAGACATTAATCAACTAGGATTCATATGAGTTACTTGTATGCCTATGCAGGAGGTAGATAGAAGTCTGGCAATTTTGCATTGTGACATAGCCTTGGAACCCCCTTTTCAGTTGAACTAATAAGCATACTAATCAATCACTAATAGTTCCTAGTTCTTAAAACAATTACTTCAACTATAACCTTAAAATCCAAGCTTTTGATTTCATCAGGAAATTTCTAATCATGCAAGTTATACATGTTTAAAAGAAAAAATAAAAGGAAGATGTCTTCTGGTATCTCTTTTCTAAGACTTTATTATTTCTTTTAGCCTTTATGTACATTGTAATAAATTCTTAACCACTAGTCATGTGGTCAAACCTATGTTAGTTTTCGGACAGCTATCTCAGGTACTCTACCATTACATAGCTTAGATTGGTTTGGTCACTTACACCTTAATTTGTGCCCATGGATACCTTTGTTTGAATTTTACAGCTAGAGTTGAGTTCTGTGTTGCCACAGCCATGGTCATCAGTTAGTTAAGGTAATTGAATGCCATTTATGTCTACATAACCTGCAACCACACAGTCTTTCAAAGAATAACCATGTATATTTACTATAAGCCATGAAAAGCAAACTTACCACCTTCTTTCCAAGAAAAACTTGGAAATCAGCTTTTCCTCACTGTCTGTGGTGGCTCAAACTTCAGCAGTGCCATGTCTCTGTCTGATGACAACTTCACTGCAGATTTTCCAGCTTGTAAAGAGTCTGACCAACAGGATCGTTGACTCTAAAGAGCCAAATGTAGACAGCGTCTTAGTCACAGAAATTCCTCATACCTCTAAACAGTGAAAACACTCTTCAGACTTACTCAACACTCATATGTGCATTTACTTCTCTTTTTATAAAGCTCAGATTTTCCACATAGGACATCAATCTTGTTAGCCTTTTTGTTTGTTTCAAGGCTGTCCAAGCCCATGCATGCAAGAATCCATTTTGAAACCCAATGAGGCCAACACAGCTGGTTTTAACCATGTCAGTGCCAAGTCACATTCAAATTGATTTCCTTCTCCATCCACAAAAGCAGCTATTTTTAAAAACTAAAACTACGCACATCTGGGAGTGTTTACAGTACTAGCAATCCTTATATAATACATGTTGTTATCACTAGTAGAACTCCCCCTTCCTTGACTGTAGGCCCAAATAACACAACTTCTTTTTGAAGCAGCTCTGGCTTATTTGGGCTTAATTTCAGATTTTTGGCCATACGCTTATCACAGGTTAATAGTAATGTTTCAGTTCTGGAAGTTGCTACCATGCAACACAAAATCATCATACCATCCTATAAATACCAAGACACATATGCTATGATATATACTTTATTATCCTATCTCTTTCAGTTCTTGCAGTTTGCAATTTAAAATCCTGAAGAAACAAACTACAAACAAGAATCAAGGATAGCAAACACTCATGCTTCTTGATATATTTCTTCAATAACCTCCAAAAACTCTTTCTTCTCTGGTGGGGGTAGTTGGTCAGATGGTTCAGTATTATTCAGAAAACATTTTGTACTACACACATCTGTTCCATCTAGGCTTTTTTATTCCTTTAAAAAATACTACCAGTGTCCTGGAACAAGAGTTTCTTGTTTTCCTTTGTGTTTTTTTTTCTAGTCCTACTTCTACCAGATCCACAGCTCCATGCTATGCAGCAGCACACACATCCCACCTCACCCCCACACCCCGCCCCCCACTCCTGTTGAGTATTTGCTGTTTGTGAGAGTTATTTGGCAAAACTGTCAGGGAGCTGTTTGTATTTCAAGGAATTTGCTAATTTCATCCAATTAAGAAAGTTTTAAGACAAGACTAAACAAATCCTTCCTCCTCATTGAGCTCCCATTTTTTACATCTGCCTGCCATAATGGTTTCTATCCCTGGAGCCAGGAAACTTTATTCACTGAAAATACTACTTTCATGCATTTTACCTCACCTAGCCCATATCTGCATGACGAACTTCTACAGATAAAATTTTAGGATGCTTTCTTCCAGCCTTGTATTGAGCAGTTATTTATCATAGCAGAATCCAAAGCAAATATTGTTTCAACCATTATTTTTGTTTTTCAGCTTTCCTCTTCAAATTTCAGAGGTCAAATCTGCAGGCTCAGTTGTTTCAATCTGGGATAAATGTATGCTTGTCAACTACAGCCTAATCAATTTCAACCAGTTCAAAGGATTCACTTCTGTCAGAGAGTAGCAATGACCAGCTGCTCCATAGGGGAAGGCAAACCCCTAGCTGAGGATGACCCAGTGCAGACAGCACCCTCACTGACCAGGGCACAGTCCCAAAACACCTGAACATAGAGCAGGGTACTTACTGTAATAAGACTCTCTAGCAGTCCCAGAAAAGGCAAAGCAATGAACCAGGTCCATGCAAGCAGTCTAGTCAGGAACAAAAGGAGACAAGAGCAGAGATAAGGTCACAACGTGTGTCCAAAGTCCATCTAGAAAACATAGACAAGACTGAAGAGAAGCAGGAAATGTACCCGTCCAGTAGAAAAACTGTCCACAATATGGGTCTGAGAGCTATCCAGGAGTCAGAGGCACACCCACAGCATCATTCAAACCACACCTTAGGTCTTAAGCCTGAGTTCAAATGAGGCTTATGGGTCCACATACAGAGGTGTGGGCAGAAGCCCCAGGTGAGGCTTGTCAGGGCCATTAAGGCCTATTGGTGTTCTCAGAGGCTTGGTATTTTGTAGTTTCATCTTATTTCCTATATGTTTACTATTTGGATTTCATTTTTATCACATCTCCTAATAGTTTGTGTTGCCCAAATAGTCACCATTCCAGTGCACTTCACACACCGTTTAAGGATTTACAGCTGCCTAGACCAGAAATAAAATTTTAGGGTCACTCTTGCAGTTTTATTTGCTGCTTCTGTCCTTCCATTTCTCCAACAGCTGAAAGGCTTTCATATCTCACACTTGTAACTATCAGCTCTACCCAAATTTATAGATATACTTTTATGTCCATGCCATTTTTTTCTTTTTTGTTTTCCGAAAACCCACCCAACATTTGAGTTTGTTTTTTTCTTTTTCCTTCAATTTTTCATTACTGCTAAAATACTGTCAACAGCTCTTGGGCTTGTTTTTCTCAGGCCTGGTTTGGAAGGGCACCTCACAGACCTCTACAAGACCTGGGCAGCCCAGTATCTTTCAAAGCTACAATCTGCTGTGCAAAAGGACTAGGCTGGACAAGCTAATTGCCAGAAAAACACTCAATTCCTTCAGCTCCAGTCTACATTCATTTATTCTGAACATTTTGGAAAATGGAATATTAAATTGAGACATGGATGTTCATCCTCAATCTTTTACCAGACTGACCTCAACTTTTCACAGGCTGCAAACCCAGTAACATACATATTACAAATCTCTGCTCTAACTCAGGCACAGAATATGCCCAGCACCAGATCCTAACAAGTAGTTCTTCAAAGGCCTGTGGCTCCTTCATTTACTTAGAGGTGTGATTTGGTTGCTCTCTAAGTTCAAATCAAAGCTCTCTCCTGGTCAGTAGCAGTACGTTTGCCATTTATTATCATTATTTGCTCCAGTTTGATCTCATGGGAACACAGATCACCAGTTTGCTCCTTGGAAACTGGATCTCATCTCAAGCACTGGCTCTTTTCACTAAGAAGTTTGCTGACATTTATCTATTGGTAAATTGGCTCTGTTACAAGCCAAAGATGGTGAGCTCAATATAAGTTTGTTTAATTAGTAAAAAATGTATAAAATAAAATGGCATGAATTTATTTATTTCATCACAGGCCTAAGTCTCTCATAGACCTTTGCTAGAAGTGTTTATGCCAAACTAGGGCTACCTTTTAATTTATGACAACTGCACAACTTCTCTTTTACTTCTCTTTCTCCACCTCACTGTTAGTCAATTCAGCAAATTTCATATATCTTGGTCAACTTCTTGAATACACCTTTGACTTGCACTTAAGGCCCAAGTTTAATTATACCCTTGCATAAGAATTTAAGCCATTTCTTACATGTCTTCTACCTTCATGTTTGCAAACAAAAATGTCAGTAAAGTTCCACCTGACTCACTACAATAATTTAGTAACAAAGACAGCAAGTCTGTAATGAGGGTGGTAAAAGACTGGCACAGGTTGCTCAGAGAGGTGGTAGATGCCCCATCCCTGGAAACATTCCAGGCCAGGCTGGACAGGGCTCTGAGCAACCTGATCTCGTTGAAGATGTCCCTGCCCATTGCAGGGAGGTTGGACTAGATGAGCTTTGAAGGCCCCTTCCAACTCAAACTATTCTATGATTCTATAACTTGTGTTACATAGTTATGAACAGTTATAAGTTATAGTATAGTTATAAGGCCTAGACTAAGATTTTAGTATTAAGTCCCACAATTTATGTTCATAGTATACTACTGTCAAAAGTGAAAAGCCAAAATGTGCTTGCTTCTCCTGGGTGTCACTATCTCAGACAATTCATGCCCTCTATAACAATATTTTCCACAGATGTCTGAGGATCTTCATGTCTTTTCTCACCCACACAAACCTCCAGTACAAGGCCATAAAAAAAAATATCTCAGCTATTTTTTGGGTGCTACAAAATTGCCACTAGTACTGCCTAGCAGGCATAATTTAAGGCTCTAGATCTTTACTGATGGATTTATTTACTTGACAAAGGCAGTCCCAGTTTGTCACATCAGTAAAACCAGGAGATGCTTGTCTAGAGGGACAACCTAACAGGATCAGAGGGAAAAAGAAGCAGTCAAGGATGCAACTTTTTGGATAAGCTTCACGTGCAAGGCTGACACTGGAGCGAGGACTGTGGGGCAGAGGGGGTTGTACCCGAACTAGGAACTGCAGTTTGACCCCGGGACAGGTCCGGGCTGCCTTCACCTCTCTTTTGCCAGCCCGGACAGTCCCCTCTCGCTAGCCCTCATTTCCCCACTGACCAAGCACTGCTTTTGTGGTTGTGCGGGGGGAGGTCCAGGGTTACCGCACGCTTCACTCTGGCCCTCTCCGCACCCCGCCGCGCAGCCCTCTGCTTACCCCGGGCACGGCTGCAGGCGGGCGGCCCCGGCAGGAGCCGCTCCGGGCCCGCTCCGCTCCCCGCGGCGGCCAGCGGAGGGCGCCCGCCCCGCTTTCCCGCCCGCCTGGTAGGGCGGGGAGCCCCGCGGAGCCGCCGCGGGGGCGGTGGGCACCATCCCTTTCCCTCCCCGAGGCCGCCTTGCCCCGCCGGCCCCGCCGCTGCGGGGGAGAAGGAGTCGGGGGAAGCGCTGCGTCCCCTCCCCAGGGAGCCGGGGAAAGGGGCCCAGAGACCGGCTGCCCGGGGCTGCCCGAGGGGCAGGGAGCTGCCGGCCTCCCCTTCGGCGACTCGGCTCTCGGCAGAAGCAAAGCATCGTTCACGGGATAACGTTTTTGCTTTTTGTTTTTATTTTTTTTCTTTTTTTATTTATTTATTTTTTTAACAAAAATACCCTGTAGTTTATTTGGTAATTTAGCTGCATATGATTTAAATCAATATAAAATTCAAATACTTTTGTGCCACCTGTTGGATTTTGCCACTAATTACATGTAACTGGAAGCACACTTTTGTATTCAGTGTGGGAAGTATTTCCTATAAGTGTTACTAGGTGCTCTATGAAAATTGCTATTCTTTTTTTGCTGTTTAGAAATATTTTCTCTCTGGGTAGACAGATACAGCTAGTATTCCTCATAAAAATCTAATTCATAAACTATAGGCCGTGTTCAATGCAAGCGCAGTGTAATGCAGGGCTGGAGTCAGAGTTCTTGTGATAATGCAATGATTATCTGGAAAGGTTTTTAATGGAGAAACTCCATTCTGAAGTCCTGGGAGGTGGAAATGACTGGTTCTAGACACGTGAAAGCATAAACACACCTGACAGTACCCAGGGGCCAAGAAAGCAAGGAGTCACCAGGCCTGTATTCCTCATGCCTGTGAATACACAAACAAGTACCAGTACTACTGCTCAGGCTATCACGGGTGGCCATACAACATAAAGCACGCCAGATGATGATACACAGTTGAGATTGTCTCAAAAAATAATTTAGTTTCACCTTTCTTCAATAGCTGTCAAGTCATAATATCAGGACACATTTTATTGTATAAGAATAACCTGATTTTATTTCACATTGCAGTGGCCAAGTTTATTTATTAAATAGTAATATTGTTTTTGAATGCCTGTTTATAAACAAACTGCAAATAAAACCACGTTCCTAGAAGAATCTGAAAATTAACCAGTGATTTTATCTGGATTTCACTAGAACAGATGACCTGTGGGTTATCGGGTGTCTTATTCTTCTCTATATATGTATAATCATACTACAGTTACCTTACTGTTCTTCAAGATCTTCTTAAATAATTTTAACATTTTTAAACAGAAAGTACACAGGACTAGTTACTTATAAAATTGAGGGCTAGGTTGTTTTCAGTTTTGCATACAAATACAGCTATATTTGTGATACATGTATTTCCCTACTGTCTTCCACTTTTATGTTACCATGTAAAAGTTTAGAAAGACATGAAGTACAGTTTAACGAAAATATACGTTTGCTAAATTCTTTTTGCTTTTTAACCCAACACTGGCAAAGGCTTAAATACAAAATCAAATTACAAAGTTAATAAACCGTATCAGGCAAATAGTATGTACAATACAGTATTTCAGTGCTGACATCTGTCCATCTGATTCACAGGAGGCTTTGGTGATAGATTTAGCTGACTCTTCTATTAACACACAGTATCTTTAAACTAACTCAATTGACCCTGATTTTATCTACTTTGGATTTTGTGATAACCCTCCTTCAAAACCTTCCATAGTTTTATCAGGACAGCTTTCCACAGTCATAAATGGCCACAAAATGTACAAGATGAAAGAAAAATACACCAAGTAAAATTAAAGTGTTTACACACCAGTATTTTGCTCTTGGCAAGTGCTTAAGTGACTTCACAAGATGCAAGTCAGTGCACATTACATACGACACATTGTCTTTTTAGAGCAGTCTGTAGGCAACATGAGCATGTCCCAGGTCCCCAACACAATGGCTGGGTTTTTTGTTCAGTTTTTAAAGACTCATAAATAGCATCTCAGAGTTTAGTTCCTAATGTGGTAAAAAAAAATACAGTGGCTTGGACTAAACTGAAACCAATTTATTTCAAATATGCGCAACTGACTTCACTTTCATTCCCATCAACTTCCCTCTCATGTGAATGATATTAATTATTTGTTGTAAATTTATTGCTACATGTTCAGTTAAACCAAGAAGGAGGGAAAACAGAGTCACCATTTGAGATCTTTCCTGCAAGAAAAAAAATAAAAATAATTTTATATATATATATATATATATATAAAGCGGTTCCCATTTAGCTAGTACTTAAAAAAAAAAAAAGTAAATAAACTGATGAAATCTCTTGGAATGTACAATTTAAGGAGCCTATCTTAGAGTGGACAAGTCAGTAAAAGTTTAGTCATTGTAAGCCGAAATTCAAAGAGGAGTATGTCAACCAAGGACAAAACAGTGATTTTTTTCTAATCCTCTTTCTTAACCTGGGTAGACTTCTTTGATGCAGACAAGGTTAGGAGAAAAAAGTTTGTCTTGGTATTGATACCAATCCTTTCTTGAACGAAGGAAGAACTATAAAAGATCAAAAAGGGGCACCCCACAAAAATGTCAGAGATGTGCAGAAGTCATGACACACTCGAGTTCTCAGCTACACAAAGTCACCAGGAGGGCAAATACAAACATTTGCTATAGAGGTGGTTGCCTACCTGGGAAGGAGCGAGACCTCCACTCACTAGCTGAGCTCTTTTCAATTGGAACTGCAGAATGATGTAGCCCTTTTCAGTGACAGACATGTCTGGAGGCAAGCCCAGAGAAGGAAATCCTGCATGGAAAGAGGAAGAAGGGGAAAAAGAAGAGGAAGCATATAAAGGTTCTCCTTCAACCAGAAAAACCAAGTGGCTTAATCTAGGAAGTCATCTTAGTTGGAAAACGTTGCCCTTAACCTCTTCTTCCTGGCAAAGACCTTAATGTTACCTAGGCTGTGATTTTCATCAAAAGGCATCCTTTTCAATTCTTCCATGATTTTCATTGCTGTGACACGATTTCTCAGCTCATAACATAATTTTAATGTTAATGACTTTATTTTACAGGGCACTTGGGAGTCGAGTTTCTTTTTTCCGTTCCTCTGCATTTCAAAAGCCCTGTGTTTTTCTCATCTCCCTTTCTATATATTCCTTCAGATTACTCAAGGAGAAAAAATCTTGTTAACTGATCTGTGGCACACCCTGCTTTATCTATGCTCTTCCCTAGTTCTAAAGCAGACATTACAAACAGGCTAATTATGGGGTCAAAGGAGTTGAAAACATATAAAACTCACATTTATCTCTTGGAATAACAAGGGTTGCATCTACAATTCAGGATCTGTTTTTCTTGAAAAATGTCTTGCATGGACTATGAACAGACTGTAGAATACTTTTTGTAGATGTGGAAATACACCAGTGTGGGCAGAGTTTGGGGAAATATGCACAGACCATGTAGAAATGCATGGGATGTGGTTTTCCTGGTTCATAAGGTACACATTTTAGGTGACTGTCTCTGTCTTTCAATAACTGTGGGAGGAAACCTGACTTTAAAAAGTACATCCATCTTCCTAGACAAAAGAAAAGATCGACTTCCCAGAAACTTTTGTCATGAAGTCAATTCTTGCACAATGATATGTAATGCTAAATAAATCATTTTTTGAATTACGAATTGTGAATCTATCACCCTGGACAAAAGTTATTCATCTGAGATGGGAAAAAGGGATGACCTAAGAATAACTGTCTACAAGTATTCAAAAGCAAGTCTGATTTGTCACTCCTATTTTGGAATGCCAGTGCTAAAGTTGCTGCCAGCTTTTAAAATCTCTCATTTGACTTTCAAGTAATGCGTGTGTGGTTAAAAGCCAATTAGAGAACAGTGGTATGATTTGGTGACACAAGGCAAGTGGCACAGTTTCACATTTCATTAAAAATCTACTCTCTTTACAGACTTAGATAAGGCCTTTCTTTCCTTTAGTCATGCTTGGATGTTCTATTCAGCATAGTTACCAGACTGATATTGACAAGAATTAATGTGTAAAAGTAATGTCCTCACTTTGCATTTTCTAGCACAGTCTCTTCAAATAAGTTTTTTCAGCTATTTAAAAAGTGCGATGACTGACTATACATTAAAGAAAAGTAACCATTCTCTCTGGCCAAGCAGTGTGAACCTGTCCTCCATCACTGCCCCAACTAGCTATAAGCAGAAAGTCATGTTCTTCCCTCCAGTTCACACTAATTTATCTACAAGTGTCAGCAGGAAACAGTTGATTTACCTGACAAATCATAAAACAATATTTTGTGATGTAAAGAAACTTTGGATTCTGCCAATGTGCCAGTCAATATGTAAGTGTGATGAATCATCAAACAAATATTCCAGGGCATGGGAAAAAAAAAAAAATAATAAATCTGGGCTTGGCCCACATGCCAATCAATCAGAGATCGCCTGAAGAATCATGAAACACATTTGGAGACAAGTAGAAAATTTCTGGTCTCTGCCAGGACGCTGGGCCAATCAATCACGGTGTGACTGATGAATCACGAAACACACTCTGCAGCGTGTCAGCACACATACACAATGGGCACGGTTCTCAGCATCCCGAGTTTGTCTTCCATTTAAATTGACTGACGGTGAGTTATAGGATTGTTGTTTCTCCCACCTACGGACCTCTGCAGCCAGCCACTTTTAAATCCTCTTTCCCTGCCCTTCATTAAAATTGGAGATTCAAGACAAAGGTTCAACATAAGAGCAAACACGGTTTCGATGTCAGGTGGGTTGTTAACAAGCCACTGAAAGCTGTTGAACATGTATTTTGACAACAGAACAGACACCTACAAGAGTGGTATTCTCCTCAAAGTTTTCCATGTTATTTACATGGTAATGTAATATAATACATAATAAATATGTAATATAACACATACATTAAAAAAAAAATATTATAAAAAAAGAAAAAGTAAATATGGAATTTAGGTCAGTAATCTTTTTATCTAAGCAACTCCTGGCTCTACTGTGATTCATTACACTAGAGGAAGGTGGAGGGGCACCAAGGCACTGTTATTATTTTTGTTCTCTCGTCTCAGCCAAAATTGTCTAACACAAAATGGATCAATTCAGCCTTTTACAACTTATATCAAAATCATGTGATTCAAATTAACACTGCCCGCCTTTCTCTTGTGATCAGCCCCCATTGCAAATATTTTAATAGTACACTGCAACGCATTTTCCCTTATTACATGAATATATATCCTACATGACATTTTCTAGTTGACGTAAGACTTTTTGAGTTTAAAAAAGTATGTTTGAGAAAGCAACATTTTTACCAAATCCTAACTCTTGTAGAGTTTGAGTACTCATTGTACCCTTTTACCTAAAATTATTTTAGGGTACGTTTTTGTAGACCAAGGCAGAATTTACCAAACCAGAATGTCATTTGCATAAATGACAGAGGCAGTCAGTTAAAAAAAAAAAAAAATAGGAGCAAAGAAAGAGCCCATCTTCACACCACATTTTTCCATCTATAGTCAGCAAAGCTATGTGATGAATTGGTGAAAAGTTCTTGCAGCTACTCCAGTAGTAGGTGTTCCATTTTTTATATTAAATTGTAATTTTACTGGAAGAGCAATCTAGGTCCCCATGAGTATGCTACACAGTTCCTTATGGACTCTCTAACATCATAATAATTTAATTAAATAGATTTCTCAAACTTTCTTAACAATTCTTCAGCATTCATGTAGCATAGCGGAGAGAATCCTTTTATACAGGTTTCTTAACACAACATTCAGAAATATTCTAAGCTGTGGGAAATGTAACTATAGCAGTTGCTCTGCCAAATATAACTTTACAATTGTTTCCTTATGTCAGCAGATAGGAAATCCATTACTGATTTCATAGGAGTAGGTACTAAAAAAAGGATATTTTGAAATTAAAAACCAAATTATTAACTAAGGAAAAATTTGATTTGACATTTCCTGTAACTTCTGTTACCTATTAGTATCCATTAATAATTAATTTTCTTTTTCTGATGGCTATTAGCATCCCTATTATTATTCAGAAGCTGAAATCTATGGTGGTAACAGGACAACAAGTAGTTTAATTTGTAAAAGGTACTGTTTACAAAAGATTGCACCTTAAATGTAAGTTAGCAACAATGGTAAGTTTCCTTTTATATCAAGGTGACAGTAAGTATGTTGCAAGATTACATCTATGAATAATATTCTACTATCGGAGGACATACTGGGAAAAGATCATAAGTTCTGAAAAAATATGCATATATGTGCATGTATATGTATGTACATTCATGTATATTCTGAACAGAAGTTTATGTATGTCAGACAGGTAGTTTTTTAAGAAATTGAAGTATGGCTGATGTCTTTCATGATTCTTTTTAATAGTTAACTCTTGTCACCATCAAGGGGTCCCAAAAACTTGTGCATATAGTCCTGTCTCAAGTCAAAAATACACTGATAGGAATAAATAATGATGGAGAAGTTACATTAAAAAAAAAATAATAATTTTGAGTCTTCAGTTTGAATAAAACTTGACTTCACTTTTTGGTAAGGGGGATTAAAAAAATATATTCCTCTCCTCCTATGCTGAGAGTATCAGCTACATAATCATCAGTTAATGTAAATCACTGGGAATATGCCAACTGATGTTCTCAAAGAATACCACCTTTTATGTTCATTATTTTAAAGAGCAATTACTTTTCCGGCTGTGGTCAGTAAATGTCCATCTCTTTATTTCAAGGTGAGTTGTGCCACATTAAGTGTCAGCCTTGTTTACTTATGCTTCACTGAATTAGGCTGAAGAGGATGCAGGAAATATAAGATTTAAGAAATAAAGACCTAGTCCAGTTCTCTCCAGGATGAAAATATGCATTATCCTTTAAAGACACCTGCCAACTCAGAAATACACTGATTTGCCAGCCACTGCTTGTTACAGCCACCACTAAGAAATAAAAAAAATAAAACCTGCAAAAGTTAATCCTTCCCAAAATGAAAATTTGCAAGGCTTATTGTATACAGATGCTGGTTTATTCTAGCAAACATGTGCCAGATATGCACAGCTGCCTTTCTGTCACTTTTGATCCACCTCAGTATGTCTCCCCTGCTAGTTCTGTCTGTACATTGTTGAATGTGTTATAAGGGAGAAAGTTCATTTCTCATTTTGAAACTTTCACTTCTCTAATATCCCTCTACCTCATATTTCTGTGGGGCTTTTATGTCTCTATGATGTGGAAGCCACATATGGGTGAGAAGGTGTTCGAACACTGATCGGATATAAAAGCTCATATCTGAGTTCCCAATGAAATTAAATAAAAGCCTAAATCCATAATAAGGTGGAGGTGCTAGTCCCGCCTCTAAAAAAGCCAAACACTGATACTTTTCACTTAACTGCCTGAAGCTTATGATTTAAAGGCTTGTTTTCTCAGCTGATAGCCTCAAGCTGTGCCCAGTTTCTCTACAAAGGATAAGAGAGATGGTGACAAACACACACCCCTTTTATGAATCAGAGGAACAGTGCTGCTCTTGTTCCCCAGGCACCAGCCGCTTGAAACCTGAGCCTTAGTTTTACAGCTTAGCACTTACCAGCTGGTTTTCACGTGAAAGGCTTTTAAAATATATACATCTACATACACACGAAGTAAGATATTTTCGATTCTGATGACAGTTACAGAAATACAGGGAAAAAAATAAGCTCTAAATCATGTTTCTTGCTGCAACTGAGGCTCTTTGTATCTTCTCCTGTGCACCTTGGACAGGGGGAACAGATTGTGCCTCTCCTCTTTTCATCAATCTTTTATGTATTTGAAAGCTAATGTCATATCCCCCTTCAGATGTTTCTTCTTTAGGATAAATTACTCCAGGTTGTTCAACTTCTCCTCATAGCTGATATTTCTGAGTAGCCCAAGCTGGATAGTTTGTTCTTGCTAATACTTGGAGCAGGTTGATAGAATAGAAAGTTTATTTAAATATCTTGGCATGACATTTCCATGTTTTATCGTCTCAGTAAGACGTTTGCCTTTCTTTGCCACAACCTAGCATTGCTTCCTAGCCAGTTCATCCTATTTGCTTGTTCCCAGCCAGTTCAGCTCTACGCTTGGTTGAATGGAGTAATACTTTAAGTACCTCCACATTCAGCCCAGACTGAAACTGGGGAATCTGACACATTGAGTTTTCTCTGCTTTCTGGATTTGGGCAAAAGAATGCAATAGAGTTCCTCTAACTTTGCAGATACTTGCATTTCTACTAGTCATCCCATATTCCTTCGTAGTTAATGGTAATAAAAAGAAACAGGCAATTCTGTGGTACAATTATTCTCAGTCTACTCTACACTTCTCAAGTAGGTCAAATGAATCACCCAATATCTGATTCAAAAGTCAGGAATGTGAACAAGGAACACTCAGAAATGGGAAAACAGGTATATCAGGGCAGATGAACAAAATATTGGGAAGAAGAAAGTGTTAAGAAAAAGACTAGAGAGAAGAAAGTGGATATAAATTATGAAGGCTTCATTAGTCTTTTAGAAACAGTTGCTAAGATCAAGAAAATAAAGAATGTATTTGAATATTGAATGACGAAAATCCAAAGTGAAAATCAGCTACGAAAATGTAAGAACAGATACTCTATATATTGAGAACTTCTCAGCTAAGCAACTTATCTAATTGCATGGAGAACTTCTCAAGTACTGTTGAGAATTAGTACCTTCTGTTAAGGAATATAACAGGTCTGCTAGAAGAGGAAATTGTTTTGTCATGGAAGATGCAGGAAAAAGAAATAAAGAATGGATGTATGTAGGAAGCAAAACTTGTGGCTTTCTGGGCCAGATCCTGAAGTGTAAGAAAGAGACAAAATTAGAGAATGAAGGAGAAAGTGGAGTAATTCAACTGGAAAGGCATCAGACTAAAGGGAAAAAGAAAAGGAAAGAAGAAGAGAAAGAGAGGTGAAGAGGAGGAAAGGCAAATGCAAACCCATGGGCTGAAATTTAGGTTAAAGAAAAGCCAGTTGAATAAGATTGGATTAGTTGTATCTGCCTTCAGGAAAAACCATTCCAGGGAAGCATTATGTGTAATTACACTGAAAATATGCTTTTGTAAGTTGCTTTTATTCTTTAAGTGAAAAAACAAGTAAATGTATCACAGAAATAATTTCATACTTGTTCATCTTGAAATATCACAGAACAACATTCTACATTGTGATGTATCTTTTGCAAGATGTGTTAAGCAAATGTTTTAAGTGCTCCTTACTCAAACTAGTCCTTAAGTAGATTAAAACAGTAGAAAAATACATGAAACCATTGTAAAAATTGTTTTGAATTCTATGCTTTCATTATTTTAAACACCTTACCTGGAGGTTTTTCTATATTCATCTCACGCACAGAAGAAACTGGCCCAAGAAAAGAAACATTCCTGGATAATGTGAAGCAACACATGTGTATTTCTAAAAGCAGAGAAACTGTTTGAACATGTTCCAAAAAATCCACGTATATGCACACATTCTTCCAGCTAAAAGGAGAGCTAACACTTGCCGTCTGCTTACATGCTGCCTTATTTTATCTTACGTAGCTATGTAAGTCCTGCTTATATCCTGCACTGGATTAAGCATAGTTTTGGCTGGGTGCATTTCCTTCCTGCCCCCATCTTTGGTGGATTTTAGGGAAGGATTTTGTCCCTGGGGAGGAAGAAATTTTTGGGGGTAATCCTGTCAGATGGGAAATGGTCACCTCTCATTATAACATATCTTAATCTTACCACCTTCCATCCTGTCTTCTGGTCAGACCACAAAGATATAAAGGAACAAGGATGAGAGCAGTACTTTCCACATTGTTCCAACCCTCTTGGTATTGCTCACATTTGAAGAAATAGGAAGGAATCTCTTAAAGAATGAGGATAATGCCATTTAAAAAAAATTAAAATAAAATATAGCTAGAAAGCAGCTATTGCTGTGCTTTCTCCGTTACTTCTGCAGCCGTTTTACACTCACAGTCTCATGGTCAGTGACCATGACTCCTGGAAACAGAATTGATCCAGGTGTTACTTTCTGACAATAAGTTTTAAGTCCTTTCTTATATTGAATTATTTTAATTATCCTCAGATTAACTGGTAAATTGTAACACAGGGGCACAGTTTAAAGAAATAAATTTTGTGACACCTGAAGTAATTGCTTCTCAAAGTAAGCTCAGAAAAATCCAAAGAAAGGGGGGCTCCTTCAACCTAAATAAAACATGGCATTGAAGAAGCAAATTCAGGTGATCTACTAAGAATGGACAGTAAGGTACCAGATGATGACAGCTGCACTCACATGGCTCCAAAACTTAATCACATCAAACTCAGTGCCACACCAAAGGATATTTAGGATGCAAATGTTACTCAGAAACAGTGTAAAGAATCAAGAATGTAGTTAAAACATTATTATGAAGCTAAATAAGTCATTCATGGGACAAAGAGCTTTAGAAACAGCATGGAGTCTGCTCTTCATGTCATTTACTATTTCAGTGAGAGATGTCTTACAAATGAGAAAGGCAGCCAAAGACAAAGGCCCTGAAATGGCTTACTTTTACCTCCTCTATTTGGCCATTTTTTATAACTTCAGGAACTGGCAATACAGAAAAAGTGATGATAATGGAAAGGGACATACTACCTATAATACACACTAAAAGTCATGTTTGAAAATTAGGATGGTACCGAGGAAAGGTCAGAGGGAATTTGAAAGGTGAATGAGCAGCATCTCACAGACAAATGAAGTCAGTGATGTCAAAGAGGTCAACCATCTGTGGCTTTGTAGATTATAGGGCAGGGATCTTAAATTTTTATTCAAAAGGTGCAAGTAATTGTACAGAAAGTGCCAGAATAAAAAAGTAAATATAATTTGTACCATATATAAACCCAGTCTCTCATTGGAAACTGCAATAGATCTGCAAGATGTATAGAAAAACCCTTTTTTGTCTTCAATAGCAGACTCAATGGGAACCTAATCTGGTATACAGAAACAGACCTAAGCTTACAAACGCATCTATCTTTCTAGCTGAGCTCTACCTAATGAGTTGCTGTGCACTTTATTTCCAGAAACACCCACATATCCATTTCTCCTCTAAATAGAGGATGGGAGAACAAATGGGCCATGCGTCACTGGAGGGGTCAACATAGCTGTGTTCTCATGTCCTGAAATAAATCACTTTATAAAGCTGAGACTCCTCACAGAGAACTTTATGTCATCTTTCCTAGTTAAAAGAGGGGCTAACAGATATTGCAGGCTTTCAGGCCTCATTAAGGGAAAAAGCAGTCTGATATCCAGTCATCCAGTGATGATATCCAGTCACAACCTAATGTACTATTTTGTTTGTTTATTGCAAATTATTTATATTATATTATTTTACTTCCATTTCCTTTGATGAACTGAGAATTATAATTCAAGGCAAAACAGGCTTATACATTTATTCCAAGTGTGGATGAAGCCTCACACGCTCATTCAGAAAGTAATCATATATAAGACCCCGTAAGAGCAAATACATAAATTATGTACATGTTCTTTAAAAATATAGTGTCCTTCTAACACTGGTAGGCAACTCTCAGACTTCCTAGAATTTCAATGATAGCCTAGAATAAAAATATCTATCACTAATGTTATCATGGGAATCGACTGACAAATGGCATTGTTACAGAAGAACAAAGGCAGGTAAGTGTGTTGGAGAGAATGAAACACGAGGAGGTCTTCTGTATGTATTCTTTGGCTTCAGTGCATAGTTACTTGCAAATGTCCTCAGAGGTAAATTACAAATGTTTTCAGGAGCAGGTTTTATACCACCTTAACAACAAAAACTGAAAAGTAGGTCAGTTCACTCTTGCTACTTTTTGGGACACCCTAGCTCAGGATAATCTAGTTAAACTGAGTTTCATTGGCGAGCATGTAACTGAGATATATTGTGAATTAAGACTCAGCCCTGTGTTTGGTTGATCTGGAGTTTTGACTTATTGTTCCTTTATGGTTCTGCCAGAGTAGTTGAGTATATTATGTGTGTTATGTCTTTGTTGAAGCAAAGAATTAACCAGAATATTTTACTTTCACAGCAAACAGTACTATGTATTTCTTCATCTTGTCATATCAATATTTGGGAAGCTGATAATTTCTCAGTGTAGTTTTGCAGTTATATATCCTAATGTCCATGGTTTTGTCCTAAAGTAAAATACTGCAGCACCTGTTCACTGATTTGAACTTTCCCTATCATTCTTATATTCCTCAACATGTTTTTTTTGTTTCTAAGTAGTTTCAGAAGTGTTTATTCTCTAAGACGGGTCTTCACATTCTTATTTATTTTTCCTGGTTTCATTATTGTGGGGTTTTTTTAATTACATGTGCTAAATAACAATATCCGAGGACTCCGTCTCCATGTCCTTGTTTCTGCTGTTTTTCCTCTTTTGCTAGGCTCTATAATATATTGCAGTCACACAGTAATGTGGAGGCATGAGATTGCCATTTCTGCCTATTAAATCTCTGATCACCCTCTTCTATTTTCTGGTCAAACACACCATATGTCCCTAGTAATACAATTTGTTTGATGCCTGCCCATAACATGGGGTATTTCCCTCCAGGTGGGATGGGTACTCAGCTTAATGAAAGAGAAGAGCACAGACACCAGGTGTCCTTCATTCCCGCTCTCATCTGCACATCACTGTGGAGAGCTGGCAGCAGCTCTTTCACTCATTTTCGTCTGTGCCACAGACCTGCTATTAGGTCACCCAGTTTGAAATGCAGAAGGTAGCACCAGTCCCTTCTAGAAACAGTCTAATATATCAAGCAGGCACTTACAAGTTGGATCCCAGTTTTGACAAATTTTTACTGACTGTTTACTTAAATAAAATATTCTCCAAATGTGATAAGTGTTTTTCAGAAAAAAAAAAAAAAAAAGCATCACAGTCCTTGCCCCCTTGAGATGAGAATAATTTGTATACTAAGATGACCACAATGATTTAGATAAAACAGACATATCAGATCAAACCAATGTTCAGTTTAATCCAGTAGATATTGACAATAGCCATTGGTATATTCCTAGCCAAGAGTGCAAGCATGGGACAAGTGAAGTGGGATTTAACAATCTCTTCCTTAAAATTGGCCAAACACAATTCAAACCATGTGAACTCGCAGCACCCACAACGTTCTGTATCAGGGAATTCCACACTTTAATTCTTTGTTACAAGAACAACCTCTTATTGTCTCTTTTGCACTTCCTGATTGGTAGTTTTCACTCCTAGGTCTTATAGAGAAGAAAAACAGACAAGAGATAGTTCTTCTTCTGTCCTCTTAATGGCACTCATTATTTAGTAGACATCTATTGTGTACCCCCTCAGCCATCTCTCTAGTCTGCTCTGTGGTTCCTGCGTGTCTCAGAAAACATCTTAGACTTTCGAATGTCCTTGTTGCCCTTGTCTGAGTCTTGCAGTTATATCATTTTATTTTTATAGAAAGACCAGAAGTACATAGGATGTTCAAGCTGTACAATATTAGTCTTCTCTTTTGGTTTATATTTCTTTCCTCAGAATCCCTAACATTCAATCTCTCTTGTTTGTTTTTGGGTTTTGTTATTGTTGTTGTTTGTCTGTTGGCGTGTTTTGGTTTGTTGTTTGTTTGTTTGCTTGTTTTTGTCTGCTACTGAACGAACATATTAAGTCCACAATTTCACAGAGCTGTTCATCAGAACCCTAAGATCTTGGTTCTGGATAGTAATGGTCAGCTCATGATATATGAAAAGTTAGGACTTAGAGGACTGCGAGACTGAAATACAGATATACCTCAGAACAGCCTGGAACTGTAGGGGTAAACAGAGGGAGCTTCAATACTACAAAATAGCGAAGGGCAAGTGGAGAATAGAAAGGAAGCTGAAAAGAAAGAAAGAAAGAGGCAGAGGGATTCTCCAGAAAGACACTGAGTACCAAGGGACACAGAAGGGAAAATAGCCCTCCAGACATATGAGAAAGCACAGACAAGGAACAGAGGAATTCATTTAAAGGACAACTGTCCCCAGTCTTTGCATTTAAAACTGTAAAGAATATAATTTTTTCTCTTTTCAAATAAGACAACTTGAGAGAAAAGTAGGGTCCTACAGGGAATAAAATGACCAGCTCTTCATTTTCCATTATAGCCTAAGAGAAAAATCTCAAGTCTGCTGGCACTGGCTTTGGTAGAAACTACAGAACAAGTGTATGCATAGCTTAGCAGTACTTTGAGAGTTGAAAAATAATCTACAAGTAAACACCCTGTAAAAAAAAATGGGTACAATCTTTCCTAAATGGCCTCCAAAGGGAGTTGCCCAGGTTGCATGCTGTATAGACAGTGCTTGTCAGACAACAACTTTCTCAGCAAGATCCAATGGATGCAAGATCTAATTAATACTATCAAAAAAATCTGTTGCCACATTTCTAAACTCAGGAGTTGTTCACAAAGCACTGAAATCTGTGCATCTGGCAAAACCTCCCTCTGACCCACAAAACTGCTGGTTCAAACACTGTGCTTGCGAGTAACAGTTGAGGGCTGGTTTTAAAAATCTTGTTGCTATTACATGGCTCACTCTACATGGCAGATGAGAAAGTTATTCAAGAGATGGTAAACTCCAAGTCACAGTGTACTTCACATTCTGGCTTTTGTTTCTCATTAGCTGAATTGATATTTCTTGGCTAGTATTTTTATCTGTTTAATTAGTAACGAACACTAGAATGATAACTCTGAAGACTTTGCATCATTTACTGTATAGATAGAGTGCTGCCAGCAAAAAACAAGATTCCCAATTATGAGCTGCCAAATTCCTTTAGCCTTGTTACAGAACATCCACTCAGAATGACAAATTAATTCATTTTCCTTGCCAATCTAGACATTGTCCTCTCCACTGAGACTGTCAATAATTGCCAGTTGCGATGCTGAAAATTGTGATGGCTTATGAGACACTTGGCTTGCTTGCTTGCCTAAATGGTGAACAATGACCTCCTAAACAAAACATTTTAAGAATAGAAAAAAACATATCTAGAAAAGAAAATACGACATTTAGAGGTCAGAACTCTCAATATAAAATTATGAAGTCACTGACAAAAACTACGCTGTGTTAAATTTTGCAAAAAATATTAGAAAACAAAATTCCTTAGCTGTATGAATTTCAAAAAGTCAGCAAAAAAAACCACAAGAGATGATAGTAAGAAGACGAACAGGAATGCAATGATAATGAGGTGGAGATTAAAGGTATCTGAGATGTGGCCCCCGAATTAAATCTATAGTCTACCTTAGTTTCTCAAAAAGTATGGATATTGACAATATAGGGAGACAGCAAATGGAAATGGTGTTAGTGAAAATAGAAATCACTTCATCTTAAGGGGAAGAAAAACGTAAATATTTAAATGGGAGCTAGAGTAAAGAAGAAAAATTACCTCAATAATCTCTACCCCAGTATTCTGAGAAAACTGGCACTCACAACTCTCATGTACAGTATCACAATGTGTTTGGCATAATACCATCTGACTGAATTACAACATGTGTATTGTCCATGTTTGAGGATGAAGGAGGAAAAAAGTGCCCAGACAAGTCTGTGTCCATTGACATGATTGCTGTGATACATTAGACACTAGAACGGAGTTTGAAGAAACTAGTAATCAATAAAATGGATTTACATAGAAAAGCAGATAGAATGCAATATGGATTTAGCAAAGGTTGACTGTATCGCACAACCACATAGTCTTCTTTACTCAGAGACATGTTAAAAAGGAGAATGGGAATGAAATATACTATGATTACACAAATGGCTAAAAAGTGGTTGGTACAGGTCAAGATGGGAAATTATTAGCTGAGTGGAAAAAGAGAATGGTGACTAGAAAAACTGTAAACTGAGTAAAGTAGTAGGTAAAAGAAGGACAGCAATCAGTAGTAGTGAAAGAGGATGAGTCTGTCTAAAATGAGGATTAGTATAGGAGTTTCTTATAGATTGATTCTGGGATACTTTTCTATTTATTCAGCATTTTCAGTAATTGTCTTGCCACAAGAAGTAGGAGTGAGCTAATTAGATCTATTGATGACAAAATGTGGGGAAAAACCGTCAATGAAGAGAAGAATCCAGGACTCTCTGTAGGGAGTACTACTTTAACAAAATCTGATTAAATTCAACAGTGGAGAGGTACAGTGAGTCACTTAATGACTAAGGAAAAGCATTTCTGCTAGGGCCTGATCATTTAGAAAGGAGTGAGAGAGAAAAATGCCTGGGTGTAAGAGGCGATCACAATACCCACCTTAGGAATGCAGGATTGTTGTATAAAAGAGAAATGCAACCACGGGATGTTCTGGTACTAATGTTATTGATGAAGGTGATGGGAAGGAAATATTTGTGAAAGCAGAGATGTTTCAGGCAGATGTGACTCGCATTTTTCAGGAAAATTAGGTTTTGCTATGAAATTTCCACTCACCTTCAGCAGTGCTACAGTCCTGGAGAGTCAACAGCATTGTCTCTTGGGTCATCTCTTAGTCTCTTCATGATGATTTTAAATGACTTGAGATAAATGGTATACCCAAGCTGTACTCAGTGGTGAGCTGATGGCATCATTCCAGAGCACACTCAGTAGCTCCTTTTTTGATTGTGTTTGCTGCCATGGTTGCTTAGAGTTTTGTTAGCAAGCACAGGCTGCCAGCTCTGCATCAGGGCAATTCCTACATTTCCTTCTTACACCTTTTTTTTTTTTTGAGGCTTTGTAGCACCAGCTTCTTTGAAGAGCTGGGGCTGTTTGGAAAGAGCACAATATCTAAGTGTTCCTTTGCATTTCCAAATGTCTGTTATTGAATATTATTGTCGGGGTGGCTCAAAGGTTAACAGGACTTCCAACAGAAATAAATTCAAAATTGTAATTCAGTTTAATAAATCCATGAGCATCCTTCACATCTTCTGACTTGGGCACTTCCACAGTGGCTCAGAGGCTCTGTCCAGACCAGTCTCTCAGAAGCCAACAGGTGCTTGACTATCAGTCAACAGGTGCACTATCAGTCCTAGTTTGTCGCATTTTTCTTGCATTTGGCAAAACATGCCACTCCTTGTTATCTGCTTAAAGATAAGCAGTGTATTGTCTCTGAATATTGTCTTAGAGCAAAAGCAATCAAAACTCAGGACTGCAATTCCATGAAAAAATTCCGCCCACCCCAGGTACTTTACACAAGACCGGCAATACATTACAGTTCAGAGCTCAAATGAAAAAATATTTGGATGGGGTGGAAGGGGGCTTGTCTGTTCCTTAAGGAAAAATTAAAACATTTTGTCTCTTTTTTTCCTTAATGATGTGGAGTGCAGAGCCACCCTAACTTCTGGGAAGTCTTTGTGCTTACCCAGGACCTGAGGGCAGCTTCCCATGCAATCCCCAAGGCTTGGTGAGTCTTGGAAGATCCCTGGAGGCAAAGGGATTACCTTTCCCACCCAAAGCCCCTTGGCTGAGTCCCTGAGAGCTGCAGAAGCATCTGTACTGCCAGGACAGACATCTCTCATTCACAGCGGACTCTAAGCTCTCTGTCTTCCCTCTGATGATTTTGACAGTATGGTCTAAAAGCGGTGGGTTATCCAGAATCAAGGGGTCATCATCTTGGACCTGCGATCTGTTCGTCTGATCAGTGGCTTGAGAAAACAGGCAGCAGTTTAATGGGATTTTGCCTTCATTCTCACAAAAGTATTTCAAAATTATGTTTTGCCAAAGCCTGGTTTGATTTTGTTGAATTGGTCTAAAAATGCATTATCTAAAAATTCCTAGGCAGCTGTAGACAATAATTCTTCCCAAAAGCATTGATAACAGTAGAATAGCTCTTGGGATGAACTGCTGCTCACAGAAACAACTGCATAACAATACCTGCTAAATGATGTGACACAAGTTGTCAGAGCTGGTCTATACAGTTCACAGGGAAAAACTCAACATAAACAGCAAACATTTTTTTTCCCCTGAATAAATCAGGTAGCCAGCCTGCACTCATTTGCAGTGTTTTATAATTTATTGCCATTACAATGCTTACAGATTTGGGTTCAGTACAGATCCTTAAGCTTATCTCTAACCTCTTTTTATCTCTCATCTCTGCTAATGTGAAGATTAGCTTTTGTGAACATTGAAATGAATCGTCTCTGTAGAATGCTAGCTTCCTATCAATTCCTTGCATCACAAAGGCTGAGTTTTACAAAATCCTTTGGCCTTTTTCCATCTTAAGCCCCTTCACTCACAGTCCATCTCCCTAAAAGATATTTCATGCTCTGTCAGGATGCTGGACAACAGAGCTGGTTTTCTCTCATGCTGAGTAGGATTTGGCTGCTTACTACAACCAAATCAGTTGGCTGGCATCGCTCACTGCATAGCAGTGGGAGATGACATTGTGTGTCTCACGTATGGCGCTGTCTCTAATTAACCAAAAGTCTGTGGTTCCAAAGCTAAATGTGGGTGCTGGGAACTTCAGCTCTGGGATATAAGTTTCTGTGCCATCTTCAGCATCTTGGTTCTGGGCTTAAGGAAAATGTTTTTCTAGTTTCTTATTCCCAGTGGAGTTTCAGTGCTTGTCCAAAGAGAAGCGTATTTTATCAGCTGTACTAGTGTTTCAGGCTTTACTCCTGACAAAGTTTCTCACTCTTTTCTCTGTGAGACAGTGAAAAGTTCTACCTTTATGAACACACCTGTATTCCCTGTTATCAAGATTATTATATATATTAAATATGGTCTTCTTCTTTTTGTTTGTATTTTTGCCTGGAAGACAAGTATACTTTGCCGTTGCACTCCTTTCATGCTAATACTGACAATTTGTTCAAGTTTTAAGAGCTATTTTCCTGTTAAATACTCACTTTTTAGCTGTCCTAAATCCTCATAGACCAACCATTGTTGCCTTACTTCATGTGACAGAGACAACTGCATGTTTCAGCTAGCTGAACCAATCTGTGGACCTGTTCAGGTAACACACAGCCTTACAGACTTCTTTGTGGATCATCATACAACTCTTATTGTAACGAAAGGCCGTAGCTGCTAAGTATACCTGTGCATTATCAAGCTGTGGACCAGTGGGTCAAGACAAGCATGCAGAATGAACTTATGCATCATTCAGATAATTAACATTCAGCAATCAGGCGTATTTTCCCATCACTTTGTTATGGAAGGATTCTGGCATCCCTCAGCACAAGTGAGTTTATCCTGTGGCATAACTTTTCCGTCATTTGGAAATCTGCACTTGTGCCTTGAGCTACTGGTCTACTCAATTCACTTCTTTAGTACACCTTTGGCTGCACCTTCAGGAAGCTTCCTCTTTTCTTCTGTCCACCCCACTGCTGAAGATGTCACCAGGGCAGTGGAGGCAGAGAAAGGCCAAATGTTTATGCCACAGATGCCTCTGTATCGATTTGAGAGCATTGGTTTACCTCTCTGGTCAAGGCTAAGTATATAAACAGGGGCAGCTGAGCTGTAACCAGATTTGCCCCTTTTGTACATCATATAGGGCAAAGAGGGTGGCTGTAATGGACAGCTGAGAATTACAGCATCTTACATGTTATGTATTAAATAACACCTTGTGTAAATCTTCAGTGTTCAGCACCATTACTGAGGTGTTCTTGAAAGATTACAGCACAGCTTTTATTGGATTGGAAAATTAAAATTGGACCACAGCATCACACAGCGGACAATGCCAAAAAAACCCCTATCTTTATTAAAAGAGCTATATATGATAGAGTAAGGAATTAATAATATTTCATTAAAGAGACCACATTTCCTTCCAACAGTTAGTCACCTTTAGCAAAACGATTGAAAACAAGGCTTGTTCTCAATTCTGGTCTGTAATCCAGACTTAGTATGAGCTTTGATTTTGAGAAAAAAATGGTTTTTGAAGTGTCCAGATGAAGAAAGAAAAAAATCACAGTTCTGTTATAAAAAATAACAATAACAGGAGTTAATAAAAAAATTCTTGATTATTAAGTTTATCCTAAGAATAGTTTTTATCAAATGTTAATAATCTTCTTGAGCTAAACTGAACACTGAGCAAAGATATTGAATGTGTAGCTGCACAAGCAATATTAACAAAGTTCAACATACCCAAATCTTCTTCTGGAAGTATTTTAATTTCAACATTTCCTCTAGGATTTGGGATTAAATTTCTGATCCAAATGAGAGAGAGAAACAGAAGCTAGTTCCCAGGTGACTGTTTGACTGGGACATGGAAGCCATAGGTAGGTGTAAGTTCCTGTCTGTATCAGACAGAAGTGATTCCACTGCAGAATAAGTATTTCATTTCACATGAGTGCCTCCAGTATTGTTATTCTGAGGATAGCTCTTTTTTTAGGTTTTACACCAAGAAAAAAATGTTTCAAAGTCTCTTTTTCTTTTCCAATATGGAATGAAAACAAATTTCCAAATCTCCCACTTGTTTGATTTTTTAAATCATTTTTCCCTGAACTTGAATTCTCATTTTCCAACTAGCTCTAGAATCACATGGTCTATCTCATATTTTAATGCCAATCTTGCACATGTCATAAGCAGAGTCTCCAGCTACAAAATGAATTATTTATATGAAGGGAGTGAATCCCAGAACGTTGCAAGTTTCCTGCATGAATACTTTTGTGCCTCTCGTTTGTCACACACTTCATCCCATATTTGGTTCTTGTCAGATTGAGAGCAAAGGCCCTGAGTAGCTGCCCCAATAGGAACGTCTGCTCTTCCCCTTTATTTCCAGAGCCCAGAGAAGGTAAAAATACAACGCTGATATAATGGGAATGTTTTATTACCCACTTTGTATCTGCTGTGTCCCTGTGCTTGCAGCCAAGTAGGGAAGATTGAAAGATTTCTTCATTCTTCATGGCTCTGCTCATGTGTAGGGTGAGTCCTGCTACATTGGCCTTATCTGCCTGAATGCCATGCTATGGTTTATACAGGTCCTGTGTAGCTACAGAGAAAGTGGAATAGCTTTTATATTCCCCAAAAATTTAAATGAGAAAGAGGCTTTTACAATTTTACTGTAATTTTACTAATTGTCTCTTGTTTTTTTCCTACACCAATTAAATTATCTGATTTAGTGCTAAGAGTTCTCATGGGGTGGGTGGTCACCAGCAGACCCTGAGGGATCAGTTTTTCATAGCATGGAGAAACCATATACCTGAACTTCCCCCATTTGATTTGCAGGATTCTCCTCCAGAACTACAAATCTGGAAGAGTCTATATATAACAGGAAAATGTATGAGCTATGAGAAAAGGCCTTAATGAAAAGGAGTGGACCTGCAGAGAACAGCCTTGGGAGACAAATACCTATTATGGAGGGTACTTCCTTTCAGAAACACCAGGAACAAAGCAATATAAATTACATGCAGAAGAAAAATAATCTATCTGTGATTAGGTCAGAAGTGCATGTGTCTGTAATAATGAGTTTCTCAGATGCTAACGCATATTAGGCCTGTTAAGTACTACCCCTGCTCCTTGACTTTGGTGCTTTTCCCCAGCTCCAGGCTGTGACTCCAGGTTTTAGATGTGTTTCACCAGCTCCACAACCTGTTGCCTGCAATGGCCCTGGTGCATCTCCAGAAGGCTTTGAGTGCTTTTTCTGCCTTAACTGACAGGAGCAAAGCCTTCTGGGATAATTAGTGCTGCTTCAATTGGACAGGTAGCGGATGGGAAATAAACAGGTTCAAGAGCTCAGGGGACATCCGTGTTGCTGTAGGCAGGGAGGCAGCAGAAAATAAATATAGCTAAGCAGTTGGAAAAATATTTATTTATTTATGTTCCTTTCCTTCTGAGATGTGAGATGAGGGCCAGCTCCAATGTGAACTCAGGTTTTTTTCTAAGCAGTTGCCAACTCTCTCCAGCCCTTGAAAATGTCTTCCCACATAAGTCTATGGTCAGCTACAGTGATGACCCATTTGGAAATGCTTTTCCTTATTGTTAACTGTGAAAGGAGATAATTTGTTACATAAATAATGAATTAGATGTGTATTAATTTAAAACAGCTTGTCTGAATGGTTTGCAAAGCAGCTGTGTGATTTTAGGCAGTCATATGCTGACAATTAACGACTTATTCTAAGCCAAATCTGTTTAAGCTTATTATGTGTATCACACAGTGTGGAATTTCTTCATAGGTTTTAGTAATTCTAGCTGTATACTATTGGCTGCATAGTAGTTCAAAACTGCTAAAGATTAGTAAAAATCCCAGTTAAATTACTGACAGGCAGAGGGAACTTCCAGCTACATTCCAGTTATTAATCTGCTAGTGATACTTTTCCTGTTGTTGAGAGGTTGGGAGACCTCATAGAAATCCCCAGTTTTTCTTTATGGAAAAAATTAATACATGTCCAGGAAGGCAACATTAAAATTGAATGTTGATAATATATTACCAATGTATTATTCAATTAAGAGATGGAGCAGTTCAGTTCCTACTTCAAAGCAGCATGCATGGCTTATACTTACAAGTCTGGTTGCTCATTGTCTTTCCAAAAGCAATATGCCTCAACATTTCAAAAGGCTCATCTTGTGCAGTTACAGAATTTGGGAATATCTGAAATTACTTGTTTTAAAAATACGGGGTTTTTTAAAATGTTTCTTCTTAAGCATTCAACAAGTTTATTTTATTTTTTGAGTGTGCCATGCATCAGAACAGGAACTCTATATTTCGATGGTTCTGATCTTTTTGGAAGCTAACAGGACCTTTAACAAATCTTGAAGGGCTGCCACAGAACAGCACAGTTATTCAAAGCCTCTCTTAACAATGTAAGCTTTCTCAGCACAGTATTTCTGAAAAGGTAATCCTAAGGATGATAGCCTGACTCTTTTATACTTGCCATTAGTATTTGCAATATACACCACTATATAGCATGGACTCAAGTACACATAGATCACCATGGCCCCTTTTTCTGCAAAAGTGTCCCTTCTCTAAGAATGTGGTAATTGTTTAAAAAAAAAAAAAAGCTTTTACACAAAATTCCAGAGCATTTTTTTGCCACATAAATTTAGTCATAGTCTCCCGAGCATGTGGATCTTTAAGCATTTTCACAGGAAGAATTGTTCATGCTGTGTATCAAGTCCTTAATAAAATCACTTATAGTAAAGCTTGTTTTGCTAGAAAAATGGTATAGAAAATTGGCTAGGAGTCAGACAAAACTCAAGAGTATCAGAATTGTGCATTTCTGTGCTTTCCAGCATGACAGTTCCCCAGCTTTCCACTCCCTCGCATTATCTGAGTGCCCGACTGACAATTAAGAAGGAAAAGAAACAACTCTGTCATTGCCAAGAAATATGTCCTACTCTAAGGAAATTTTAGGAGTTTCTTCATTAACAATGTTCTCTACTAACATTTTGGGATATCTGCTCTCTCATCTGTGGAAGGAAGCTCTGCCTTACATTCAATATTGTATGAATACACTCAGTCCTGCCTCCTTTACTCTTCTTCATCTCGATGCTCCTTGCTTTTTCCATTTTCCTTTCTTCTCCACCTGTTGTTTTTCTCCCATTACCTACCCAACTGCATTTTTCCTCTCTGATCTATCTGCTCCTTCAGAGACAAATCACATTTTTCAGATCTGGAATTCAGTATTCTTCCTTTCCAGACACATGGAAAAAAATTTCCCCTTAAACAAATAAGAAAGAAAAGAAAAGAAAAGAAAAGAAAAGAAGAGAAGAGAAGAGAAGAGAAGAGAAGAGAAGAGAAGAGAAGAGAAGAGAAGAGAAGAGAAGAGAAGAGAAGAGAAGAGAAAAGAAAAAAGAAAAGAAAAGAAAAGAAAAGAAAAGAAAAGAAAAGAAAAGAAAAGAAAAGAAAAGAAAAGAAAAGAAAAGAAAAGAAAAGAAAAGAAAAGAAAAGAAAAGAAAAGAAAAGAAAAGAAAAGAAAAGAAAAGAAAAAGAAAAGAAAAAAAGAAAGAAAAGAAAGAAAAGAAAAGAAAAGAAAAGAAAAGAAAAGAAAAGAAAAGAAAAGAAAAGAAAAGAAAAGAAAAGAAAAGAAAAGAAAAGAAAAGAAAAGAAAAGAAAAGAAAAGAAAAGAAAAGAAAAGAAAAGAAAAGAAAAGAAAAGAAAAGAAAAGAAAAGAAAAGAAAAGAAAAGAAAAGAAAGAAAAAGTAGGAAAGCCTGCAGGAAAAGTTTAATCAAAATGTCTTTGGGGTACAACCTGCCTGCATACAAACCATTTCACCAAATTACCAAATTTAGTCAATGAATAATGAGTTTCAGTATCACCACTCTCTGATTCCCCCCTCAGTAAAGTAATTCACCTGTAGTTAAATGGGCAAAATGGCTGTTAATGTAAGAGTAAACGAAACTGCTATAAAACTGAGGAGCAACATTTTTTAAACCTGATGAAAGGAAATATTTTCTTATGCAGGAAATATTTCATGCACAGTTGACACAAAGAGCTTAGAGCAATACAGAGAAATACAGAGATTTCTACAGAGAGTATGAACATCCAATTACATTACACAGATTTCAGTTCAAGACTTAAATGGCTCTTATCAAATCTACCAGAGTCAGACTAGCATGAAACTTTCCTAATAGAAGATTATTTCATAATTTTTCGTAACAAAACTTGCTAAGCCTTCTGCTGAAGCTTTTGGCAATTCAGACAATTACCAGGAAAAAATAGTATATCAAATTAATGGCTTGAGTCTACTTAATTTAATTATAAGCAAAAGGAGTAGCATCATATCAGATCGTACATGGATATTTCATTCATGTTAGGAAAAATTCCAAAGATTTATCCCATTTTTTTAAAGATCAGATTTCTCCTTCTTGACTAAAATGAGCTGGTCTTACATTGCATTTCTTCCTCTCTGCTTCCTTGTTTTTCCAGTTTCCCTTTCTGCTTCTGCATATCTCCACCTGCATAGTACAACCACTTCCTCTCCTCCTTCATTCAGACTGGCAAGTTCTGATTCCTCAGCTAAGTTTCTCTAGTAAATGAAGCAGTCAGTAAAATTAATAAGATTTTTATAACATTTCTTTGTAATTCTCTCTTACTCAATTTTCTTATACGATTGAGCAGCTGAAGAAAAGGGATAAAGTGTCAGAGTATTGTACAGATCCAAACCAGCCCCTTTGAACTCTGATTTTACAGCAGAAGCATCAAAGAAGAATTGCTACTCCAAGGCTTTTTATCAACAGAAACTATAAAAAAGAAATTATAAAAGAACATATTCACATTCTTACCTCAATTTCCCATTCTAACTTCAGGAAGCTCCTATTGACTTTGATGATGTAGGATTAAGCCTGTGGGCCCAGATCCTCAAAGGTATTATACTTAAATGTTGCAAAGCTACTTTTAGTCAGCCTGAAAACTCGTGGGTTTCTCAGCCCAAATACAGCTTCCCAGGCAATGAAAGGTGAGAGTCAAGGGCTGACTTAAAAAAAAACTAAACTAAACTAAAATAAAATATAAAAAAATTTTAAAAATCAGAAGTCAGCTGAGGAAGGATCTGCCTAAATCAGCCATGGCTGAAGATCAGAGAAATGAGACCAGGCATAGTCATCTGCCTCTGCATACCCTCGAAGTGTTCTGACAGTTCTGACAGTGTTCTGGCAGTCTAGGAAGTTCCTAGAGTGTATAGAGGACAATTTCCTTCACCAGCTGGTAAATGAGCCTACCAGAGGCAAGACCCCGCTAGACCTACTGTTTACAAACAGAGAAGGGTTGGTGGGAGATGTAGTGGTTGGAGGCTGCCTGGGGCATAGTGACCATGAAATAATAGAATTTTCAATACTCAGAGATGCAAGGAAAACCATTAACAAAACCTCTACGCTGGACTTCCGGAGGGCAGATTTTTGCCTATTCAGAAGTCTAGTTCAGAGCATACCCTGGGAAACAATGCTTAAAAACAAGGGGGCCCAGGAGGGTTGGACATGCTTCAAGCAGGAGGTTTTGAGTGCACAGGAACAGGCTATACCAGTGTGCCGAAAGGCTAGCCGGCGGGGAAGACAACCGGCTTGGCTAAACAGGGAGATTCTGAGTGAAATCAGAAATAAAAAGAGACTTTATCGACTGTGGAAAAAAGGGCTGGCTACTTATGAAGAATTTATGGAAATAGCTAGATCATGCAGAAAAAAAATCAGGGAAACAAAAGTGCAATTTGAAGTTAATTTGGCCAGTTCTGTCAGGGATAATAAAAAGTCCTTCTTCAAATATGTTAACAACAAAAGGAGGGGCAAGGAAAACCTCCATTCTCTGTTGGACTTTGAGGGAAATATAGTTAACAAAGATGAGGAGAAAGCTGAGGTACTTAATACCTACTTTGCCTCAGTTTTTACCAGTAAGACAGGTGGCCCTCAGGACAACTCATCTCTGGAGGTGGTTGACAGAGATAGGAACCCAAATAGGCCCCTTGTATTCCAGGAGGAAATAGTTGGTGATTTACTGAGCCATCTGGATCCTCACAAGTCTATGGGACCAGATGGGATCCATCCTAGGGTGATGAGGGAGCTAGCAGAAGAACTTGACAAGCCTCTCTCCATCATCTTCCAACAGTCCTGGCTCACTGGGGAGGTCCCATATGATTGGAAATTGGCCAATGTTACCCCAGTCCACAAAAAGGGCTGCAAAGCTGACCCTGGCAACTACAGGCCTGTCAGCCTGACCTCGGTGCCTGGCAGGGTTATGGAGCAGATCATCCTGAATGGAATCACACAGCACCTTCAGGATGGACAAGGGATCAGACCCAGCCAGCACGGGTTTAGGAGAGGCAGGTCCTGTCTGACCAACCTGATCTCCTTTTATGATCAGGTAACTCACCTGGTGGATGAGGGGAAAGCCGTGGATGTGGTCTATCTGGACTTCAGCAAGGCCTTTGACACTGTCTCCCATAATATATTCCTGCAAAAGCTGGTAGCCTATGGCTTGGACAAGTGTACTCTACGCTGGGTTAAGAGCTGGCTGGAGGGCCGGGCCCAGAGAGTGCTGGTGAATGGGGCTGCATCTAGCTGGCGGCCAGTCACTAGTGGTGTCCCCCAGGGGTCAGTGTTGGGTCCAGTCCTATTTAACATCTTTATTGACGATTTAGATGAGGGGATTGAGACCATCATCAGCAAATTTGCTGATGACACCAAGTTGGGAGGGAGTGTCGACCTGCTGGAAGGCAGGAGGGCTCTGCAGAGGGATCTGGACAGACTGGAAAAATGGGCTGATTCCAATGGGATGAAGTTCAATAAGGCCAAGTGCCGGGTGCTGCACTTTGGTCACAACAACCCCCTGCAGCGCTACAGGCTGGGCGCAGAGTGGCTGGAGAGCAGTCAGACAGAAAGGGACCTGGGGGTACTAATTGACAGGAAGCTCAACATGAGCCATCAGTGTGCCCAGGTGGCCAAAAAGGCCAATGGTATCCTGTCCTGTATCAAAAATAGCGTGGTCAGCAGGACAAGGGAAGTGATCCTTCCCCTGTACTCTGCATTGGTGAGGCCACACCTGGAGTATTGTGTTCAGTTCTGGGCCCCTCAGTTCAGGAAAGACATTGAAGTGCTGGAGCGAGTCCACAGAAGAGCAACGAGACTGGTGAAGGGACTTGAGCATAAGACCTATGGGGAGAGGCTGAGGGAGCTGGGGTTGTTTAGTCTAGAGAAGAGGAGGCTTAGAGGTGACCTCATCACTCTCTATAACTACCTGAATGGAAGTTATAGCCAGGTGGGGATTGGTCTCTTCTCCCAGGCAGTTAGCAATAGGACAAGGGGGCATGGGCTTAAACTCTGCCAGGGGAAATTTAGGCTGGATATTAGAAAGAAATTCTTTACAGAGAGAGTGGTTAGGCATTGGAATGGCCTGCCCAGGGAGGTGGTGGACTCGCCGTCCCTGGAGGTTTTTAAACTGAGATTGGACATGGCAGTGCCATGATCTAATAAACGGACTAGAGTTGGACCAAGGGTGGGACTCGATGATCTCTGAGGTCTTTTCCAACCCAGTTGATTCTGTGATTCTGTGTGACATTCCTCTGCACTGGCATTCCGGTGATTTTGGTGTGCAAGAGTTGGCTGATCACAGTATCACAGTATGTTTGGGATTGGAAGGGACCTCAAAAGATCATCTAGTCCAATCCCCTTGCTGGAGAAGGAACGCCTAGGTGAACATGTCCAGGCGGGTTTTGAATGTCTCCAGAGAAGGAGATTCCACAACCCCCCTGGGCAGCCTGTTCCAGTGCTCTGTCACCCTCACTGAGAAGAAGTTTTTTCTCAAATTTAAGTGAAACCTCTTGTGTTCCAGCTTGATCCCATTACCCCTTGTCCTATCGTTGGTTGCCACCGAGAAGAGCCTGGCTCCAGCCTCGTGGCACTCACCCTTTACATAGTTATAAACATTAATAAGGTCACCCCTCAGTCTCCTCTTCTCCAAACTAAAGAGACCCAGCTCCCTCAGCCTTTCTTCATAAGGGAGATGCTCCACACCCTTAATCATCTTTGTTGCCCTACGCTGGACCCTCTCCAGCAGTTCCCTGTCCTTCTTGAACTGAGGGGCCCAGAACTGGACACAATATTCTAGATGGGGTCTCACCAGGGTGGAGTAGAGGGGAAGGAGGACCTCTCTCGATCTACTAACCACCCCCCTTCTAATACACCCCAGGATGCCATTGGCCTTCTTGGCCACAAGGGCACAGTCTGGCTCATGGTCATCCTGCTGTCCACCAGGACCCCAGGTCCCTTTCCCCTACACTGCTCTCTAATATGTAATTTCCCAACCTATACTGGAACCTGGGGTTGTTCCTGCCCAGATGCAGGACTCTACACTTTCCCTTGTTAAATTTCATCAGGTTATTCCCAGCCCAAGTCTCCAGCCTGTCCAGGTCCTGCTGGATGACAGAACAGCCTTCTGGCGTGTCAGCCACTCCTCCCAGCTTCGTGTCATCAGCAAACTTGCTGATAGTACACTCAATTCCCTTGTCCAAATCGTTAATGAATATATTGAATAATATTGGCCCTGGTACTGACCCCTGAGGCACTCCACTAGATACTGGACTCCAACTAGACTCCGCACCATTGACGACCACTCTCTGGCTTCTCTCCTTAAGCCAGTTTGATGGCTGTATCTGTGTGATGATGGCTGACATACACCCAATCCAGCTCCAAAGCAACACATAAGTAAAAAGCTGAATAGGTCCTGGACCCCATGCAGCCATGTCAGCACACAGAGCTAATTCACCTGGGGGAAATACAGCTCTGATGCAGGTATGTTGCTTCTGGAGACATTTTGCTCAGAGTCAAGTTAGACATCTGTCCACAGAGCTGCCCTATTCATTGCAGACCCACAAGGTCTCATGTTGAAGCCCTTCCACTGTCTACAAAGTATTACATGATGATTGCAAGAGAGCACACAATCTATGTTGAGAGACCCTACTTGACATGCAGGAAGGTGACTTTGTGGCCCTTAACTTGGAGATTAGACTTGGATCTAATCTAAAACCCAGTTGCGGGCTGGTACAGGGTCCTCAGCTACTGTTAACTCCCAGGCTGGCCTCAGCATTTAGGCTGTGTAGTGTCAGCTCACTAATTAGTCAACTACAGGATTTAAACACCCACCCAGTCAAGTGGTAGCTCGGCAGATATTTTGAGCACTTCAATGGTGTATGTGTATAGGGATGCTGAAAAAACACCTTTGGGGACCTGGACATCAGTTTCACTAACCTAGAGAACCTCCCTTTTCTGCTTCCAGTCTACTGTGATACTTCAAGGACAGGACACTCTTGCCTTGATTGTGGATCCACCTCATCATGATGGGCCTGTCAGGGTCATGAGGAGTGTGGGTTACCATCATGGGGCAGCTCTGCCCTCCTTGCCAGGGTAGAGTGGGACAGCAGCCCTCAGAGGCAGGGTGTTGCCTCTCCAGCCCCACCACCACCCCCTACCCTTGCAGGGCACCAGCTCCTCCTGGTACATGAGACAAGAAATAACAGGGCCAAGGAGTATCACAGCTGCAGGGGATAAATGATTTCCAGCTCCATCTATCCTGCTGCTGCCTCTGATTCCCTCCCCAGCTGCATTTGTCAGGCCCACCATCTTTCACTGTGCTCCATCACCTCTCACCCTTCTCTGTTGCTTTGTTTTTATGGAAACTCATTTATAAAATGAAGACAGTTATATTTATAATGTAGAGCATGCCAGAATACTTAATCTTTCACTCCATTTTTTTCAAGTGTGCCTTACTCAGACATGGACTGATAAGATGACAAGTGCTAAAACAATCTGTGAAATGATGCATGGACTTTTAAGCAAATTAATAAGTGCCTTGGAGCAAAGATATATATAATCACAGAAAAAACTGACTCTTTTCATAGGAGATATATCCTTGAAATACTGTTTTATCTGGTTAATTAGAGTTAAGGGCTGGAAACACTGGCTTTCCAGAGATTAAAAGAGAAAACTTAAAATATTCAGATGGGAATTTGTTTTATATAATATACTACATACACACTTAAATATTAAAGTTTGATCCTTTAATATTTAACCAATGGACAGTCCACTGAGACATCTCTTTCATTTCCACTGGAGTCCTGGTACAAGCACCAGCTAGTTTTAATAGACATCACACATTTAAAAAAAAATAGGCACAGTTAAGTCACAGTTCAGCTAAGAGCCATGGGGCACAATATGTTGCATGGGTCAAAAGCGCACGTCCTAAAGGAACTAGTGAACTAGAACAGTGTCTTTGTTATTAATCCGGAAATTGCATTTTTAGAACATATATTGCTGACTATATAAGTCTTTTTTTTTTCTTCCAGTAATTTTTTTTCACATGAACAGAGCAAATATCTCTCTTTGTTCCTTATAAAGATCTTTTAACTGTGCTCCTGTTCCAGCTGGACAATGACAATCCCTTATGCATCTTAACATTTATGTTTATGCAGGCTAAAAATGTTCATGCTTATACTCCTACTAGACATCTTTAATACACACTTCCATCTGCCAGCGACCTGCTTGTGACCTTCTTCAGAGATGCAAGGTAACTTGGCTAGCTCTATTTCTGGTCCTTCTGAAAAAAGGGATTGTCAGGTCAAATTGTGACAGTTTAAGTGTGATGTCTGATATTGACTGCTGTCCAGCAGGGACTGTAAGCGCTGTGTCTCCCACTTCATTCAGGACCTTACTATTGACTTGCACTATCATCTTAAGGTTAGTCTTTTATCTCCTTTGCTTCCAGGCAAAGAAATAAGTGACACTGGAGCAAACTGATGTACTGCAGCCCAGGGACACTCCCCTCATGAAGCTAGTGGCTGAATGACTTCAGTTCCCACAAATTACCTGACCACTACACAGTGTGTTGGGGACAGCTGCAATTATTATTAAAGCATGTTTCTGGAGCTCACTTCCAAATAAAATAATTTTTCCAAGATATCCTCTTGTGTGTGTCTATACTTTGAACAATATAGAACAACTTCGTTAAAAAAATGTCCCTCTGAAATGAGTCAGGAAGGTAAGCGAGATATAAAAAAAAAAAAAAAAAAAAAAAAACCACACAAACAAACTAACAAAAGAACTCTAGTGTTTCCCTTTTTTAAGTGGACATTATTGCTAAGATATTATTATTTCATCTTTTTCTTCCTCTTTCCATCCCCCAGGCTTGTCAAACCACTTTCCTAATGCCCATATTTGTGCTTGCCAGTCCTTTCCTTTCCAACAGCAGTGCACGTCCTCAGAGTTACTTCACTTCCAACTCTCATTTTTTTTATATAAAAATTAAATGTGGGATACTAGAAGCTTTGAAGTAGTCCTTTTAATAGACTAAGAACCTGAAAGAGCTTGGGAGCATGTAAGGCCCCTGCCAGTTACTGGCCAGGGTCAGTAGCAAAAGAGTAGAGGACAGAAACATCTTAAAATTTCTGTCTTTCACCTTTTCATTTTAATGTTTTTTCTACATAAATAAAACCGCTAAAAAGTGAGGGTTTCAAGAATTACAGCATACTGTTTGGTCTGACCTTTGACCTAATTTGGTTTAACAGTGGAATAACAGACTCTTCAAAATACCTAAGTTATTTATAATTAGTAAATATCTTGCAAGTAGACTCCATTCAAATACAGTTTGTAAATCAGTTGCATTATTATTTCTCTTGTATCTAATTAGAATGATTGTCATTTAGACTGTGGAAAATCTTGGATCGACAACCTATATGTATCTTTGAAGCAGATGGTTGCATCTCCTGTATTTCTGCTGCGTGCAGCAATTGTGCTGACCATATTCACCCAGGAATACTGAAAAGACTATTGTGTGTATTGTTATTTCTTACTTAGAAACTTTTTTTGCCTAAGTACCACAGCTTTTTAATGTCTTCTGTTAATTTGACCAGCAGTGTTTGTGTTGTAAACGTGCAGAAATTTCAGGAGTCAGAGAACAGTTTGTTCTCTCCCCTTCTTTAGAAAAGAAAAAAAAAAAAAAAAAAAAAAAAAGAGGTAGTTAAAGCAATTTATTCATTAATTGCAAAATATACATTTGTTTCCCTACTATATGGAGGGATAGAAGATACAGCTTCAGTTTAATTAGGTAGCACTAAATCATCTGCCATACTTTATTCCAGGAAAAATCCATATAATTTTATTCTTCATGCCCACTTTCCAGGTGTGGTTCCTCACCTGGATTATTCCATGTCTGGGATCTTTTTTCATCTCCTTTACTAGACATGAAAACCTACTTGAGCCTTGATGAAACCTTTACTGAAACAAATAAATCAGCTGGATTTTTGGTAACACGGATTTTAGCAAAAGAATAGTTGAAAACTCCAGCCTCATTCTACACATGAAAACTTTGTTCAGTGTTGCCTTAGAATAGCTCAGTCTAGTGCAAAGAGATTAACAACGAGTTTTCAGTTTTTACAGTGTTAATCCATGATATTTTAATGATCCTTCAAGCATAGCATTATTTTCCTAATCCCAATTTTCCCTACTTGATCCCATCCTTGCTTATTTTTCCCACAAAAAATCAGTTTATACAAGACTGTAACTCAAGTCTTTACAGTTAAATCTGATAGTACATTATTGCTATTATTATTCTACACTGAATGTAGCCATTAAGTCAATAAGATAGAAAGACAGGCCTTTTATTCTTTCCTGCCCTTCAAACAGGACCATCACCCAGGAAAAGACTGAAAGGTGAAGTGTTGCTGACATAATTTTTCCTTCTTTTTAGTCTTCATGAGTATTTGCAGATGCTGTACATCTGACAATTTATATTAGTGAGAAGAAAAACACTTAACATGATGCCTTAAGATGCTAGTTAAAAATTTTACTCACAAATACAATGTGTCAAAAAGGAGATTATACACAAATTTTCAGATTTTCTTAGGTTTTGAATTATCAGGATATTGTTATAAATGCAATTCTTTAATATTTTTCATTTCTTTCAGGTGAATAATGGAGCCTATCTGCTATTTCTGAGTAGACCTCAGTATCTGAAACAGTAACGGACAATTGAGAGAGTGTGGCAGTCACAAAATATGCCTTCAGGCTCACTAGTATCTCTAGAAATAAAGAGGTTTCCCACTGTTATTTAAACAATTAAGACCTACATTAAATAACAAAGGTAGGTTAATGCTAAGGGTTGTTTCATGGTTTCTGTTGTTTAAAATTAAAAACTTCAAATGTATTTGTTAAGTATCTCTCATGGCTGATGCCTCATAACATCTGTAACACACCAAAAACAGTATGAAGGTCAGGACACAGGGGTTATTTAGCCTTGTTTTTAATGTGCAGATTTTAAGAAAAGTCAACATCATGAAAACAGCTGAAAGTTTTAGATAATTCCCTCTGCATTAAAGTTTCACAGGCCCTTAGTGAAAACTAATTCAAAGTTTGTGTCATGTATGGCCATTGAGAATGTAAAAATCTATTCCTCAATTTTATAAGCTGTAAATGCAAGCAAAAGAATTCCCAATATTATTAATTTCAGAAAAATTTACAAAATAGTTGAATGATCAAATTTTTCCAAGCAGTAGCAACTATTTCACATATCAACAGAAACTTGTGAGAGATTCTAAATCACAGAAATGCAAAATTGAAATACAGTGCAATACTCCTATGCAGGATGTGAAGGAACAAGAAGTTGCAGGATCCTCTCAAATCTGCTGTGTCAACTGTAGCAAGCCTCTGGCAACCAGTGCAATGACTGGCAGAAAGGATGATGTCTAACAGCATCATCCATAGTCTGCAGAAAACATATAGATTAACAAGAAAACTTTTAACCTGTGGAAGAATAAATGCTCTCACATTTTGACTGCACATAGTAACAGATTCTTGCTGAAAACATTGTGCAACTGTTGAGTCTGAAGTCACCTGTGGCCAGCTATGTTACTTCGATGCCATTGCTTTTGTCAGTTGGATTTACTATCTCTTCGGAAAAATGGAACTCAAATATTTTCAGGAAAATTCACTTCCACCAAGCCAGGATGACTACCAGCAACTCCTGTTCTGCATATGCATAAGGTTCAGCGCAGCATCACCAGAATAATCCATTTGATCCCTGGCTTCAGTGACTCCTTCTTAAGGCAATGTAGGACTAGATGCATGGTCATCGCGGCCACCATAGCTTCAGGATTCTCTCAGATGTCTCCCACTCATACCATTCTCCACCTGGAGAGCACTCTGCCTTGTGTATATGCTGGACAACCAGTACAAAGGGTGTATGGTAGGTTTTAGTGCACTCTATTACACTCATGGCTTTCATTCTGCATCTTCTCAGTGAACTTCCTGTAATACCTTCAGGATAAGAAAGGCTATGAAGGGGAAGAAGACAGCAGGCAGTGGGCTAGTCTGGAAACTGCTGTGTGCGGGCTGTGAAAATTTGGGTGTCACTGTTTCATATTCCCATTTGGCAGAGTACCATTTTAGCCATTGTTATATTTTGTTCAGGATGAGCATCCAACTGATTATCTAATATTAGCTGGCTTCATATTTTTAAGCCACTATTACTCTTTTTCAGACCCTGGTATAACCTGTTCGTCCTCTCTGTTTTCCTTAAAGGAATTGGCAATAGATATTGCAACAATACCAAGAGTTTGTATTTTTTTATTTTCATATTTATATTCACTGTTATGCTTTTTTAACTTTCTAAATTCTCTCTTTCTTTATATAACTGTTATAACTGACAGAGTTCTTTGGTCATGAAACACAGTGTTCTTAAACAACTTTCATTTTCTGTTTAACATTTTCTAAACACCTCTTTTGTTTAAATGTCTAGATATTATGTACTGATACTAATACTGGCTTATTTAATTTTGGGGCAAAACTAACTCAACCATATCTAAATTACTTTGAATACAGGAGCTACCATAGTAATGGTTACTTTAGTCTTATTCATTGCCCTTATGCATAAAGTAATTGCAGAAAACTTTTCTGAAGTCCACCAAGAAATAAATAACATACCAATATTTGCTAGTATATACTGTTTCTAATATAGCCTGCTCAATGCAGAACATGTACGTAATAGATGATGGAATGTCATTTGATTCTGCATTTCTGAGGGTTTTCAGGCTGCAAGTTGAGTCTTTTGTCTTTTCTGACTGTTGGCATGAAGAAGATACATACATACAATTTCCTCTGTTTCCTTTCTTAAAACGTGTCAGAACAGAGGATGATCAGTATAAAGTTTTCCAGCCAATTTCAGCATATCAGAACAAAATACTTTCCAGGCAGTACACTGAAGTGGTAGTTAGGGTTGTTATTGTTTGTTACCCTACACATACGGATATGAGTAAGTTGGTTTGTATTTGTGCACATTTGCAGTTACCAGTAGGTGTTTGTTCATCTGCTATTACAGGATGCTTTGATACAATATTTTTCATAAATTGTATTAATCACAGACAAAAAGCATAACATTTGTTTGAAAGGCACTTTCAAAAGGCACCAAAGATATATATATATTTTTAATGCCTTTAAATTACAATGTATTCAAAATAGTAACTAAATTAATGTTAGTTCTTATCACTTCAGTTGATTAATTTGTTCAACAAACACCATTTTAACTGCTATGAGTATAGTTCAAGAAAATACGTTTATAATAGTCAGACATAATTGTTTCTAAATAACCTGACATTTTTAAAAACATGCATGCTTCTAGTTTTACAAAGAAATTACAAAACATTACAAACACTACTGGAAAATACTTTTCTATAGATTTGTAGTACTTTGTTCATTCCTAAACATTCTGTGAACTGTTTTCAGCAACAATTACTGAGACTGTCAGTTCTTTTTCCATTGAAATCATGTAGAATTCTGATTTCAGGAACTGCACTTAAATGTTTCAGTTTAGTATTAAGACCAAGCAAAGCATGACTATCATTCTGAAAGACACCAATAATAGAGACTCCAGTATAATAGACACATCAAGTGATGTCCAAACACTGTTGTTCACAAACTCTGTGTTTATGATTCTGCTATTGTGTTCAGACTATAGATGCAGGTCCCATCTGAACAAGGTAAGGTTTTTAGAGAGTGAGACATCTCCTCTTTCATTCAGACAATTTATCAACTAGAGGATGTTATCTTGCTCTACAAGTCATTTACTGCATTTGACACATTTTCTACTGAAACTAATGACAAGTATATCTGCAAGTCAGGGGACAGACTGTTCCTGTAGCATTTATGAACCACAATGGAAAGAAATTGAAGGAAATTAACTGCTCACTACAATTGCCAGCTCTTATACCTAGACCAGGACTAAAGCTTTGTTGCTAAGAAATGCAGCTGCTGAGGCAATAAAAAAGATGATGCATGAGACTGCAGGGTATTTCAGTACTTTGCAGTCTGTAAGTAATTAAGAAGGATGTTGAACAACATCCACAAGAGATAAATATCTTAAAACCAGAAGATTCAGAAAATTTTCAGCCAAGAATTCCAGAAGAATTAGCTGAAATGCCCTGCTAGCTGATACTCATCTCCAGTACAGCTTGCAATAGCATATAGATTTCAGATGCCTAGAGAGCATTAATTTTGTGAAAGCTCTCAACAGGAGGGCAAGCAGACGACCGGTGTAACTAAGGACCGGCAATCCTGGTATTAAGCCAGGATAGATTAAGGAAAAAGTCATGTAGGATTTACACCACGAAGAATTAAAGGATCAGAATGTTAGTAGCACCACTAGTCATCAGAGTATACTGGAAAGTGCATTGTATCAAAAAACTCATTTGATTCTTCCAGGTGAATGGCTATAAGACAGGTTTCAGAGAGTTGGAAATCACCTACAGCAGAAGATGTTTCTAGTGGTGTCCATATTTAGCCTGATGCTAACTGACATTTTAACCAAATCTGTAGCTCTCACTGATCCTAGCTGAATGGCAAATTAAATTGAGAGAACGGCAGCCCATATACCCTGCCAAACTCTAAACACTTATGCAGCCAATTGCTGTCAATACAGACTGGGGGATGAAGGGATTGAGAGCAGCCATGCCAAGAAGGAGTTGGCGGTACTGGTAGATGAAAGGTTGGACATGAGCTGTCAATGTGCACTTGCAGCCCAGAAGACCAGTCATATTTTGGGCTACATCAAAAGGAATGTGTCCAGCAGGTTGAGGGAGGTGATTCTGCCCCTCTACTCAGCTCTTGTGAGCCGTCACCTGGAGTCCTGCGTCCAGCTCTGGAGCTCTAAGCACAGGAAAGACATGGACCTGTTCTAGAGGGTCCAATGGAGGCCACAAAAATGATCAGAGAGAGGATGGAACACCTCTCCTGTGAGGAAAAGCTGAGAGAGATGGAGTTGTTCTGCCTGGAGATGAGAAGGCTTCAGGGAGACCTTATTGTCAAATTTCAGTACTTTAGAGGAGGCTTATAAGGAAGATGGGGACAAACCCTTTAGCAGGGCTTGTTGTGACAAGATGAGGAGTAATGTTTTTAAACTAGAAGAGGTTAGATTTAGACTACATGTAAGGAAGATATTTTTTACAGTGAGGATGGTGAAACACAGGCACGAGTTGCCTAGAGAGGTGGTAGATGCACCATCCCTGGAGACATTCCAGGCCAGGCTGGATGGGCCTCTGGGCAACCTGATCTACTTGAAGATGTCCCTGCTCATTGCAATGAGGTTGGAGTAGATGACCCTTAAAGGTCCCTTCCGACCCAAACTATTCTATGATTCTATGAGAGTCATACATCTATGAAAAAATAATATTGACCATAGCCACAGGCTAAGGAATTGCAATGAAGGAGGAAAAAAAGTAATAATTAAGGGTACTTAAGTACACAGATGTGTGAAGGTGAGCTTCCGTTAGGATGACTCAGCAAGAGGCGTCTGTGATACTCAGATCACGAAGAACAATAAATGAGGCAGAACTAAGGTGTTTTTAGTTACCCCTAGTAGCATTGATGAGACTAATACTGGAACACTTCCTCCAGCTTTGATGCTCTTATTTCAGGAAAGATGTTGAACGTTCAGAGAAAGTGTCATCCCAGCTATTTGAGAGCTCGAAGAAAATGCCTTGCCTACATAGAATAAGGAATCTGCTCAGCTTTAAAAAAAAAAAAAAAAACCCAATGGTGAGAGGTAGTTTGCTTGCAACATATGAAATATCTACATGGCAAGAAAACAATGACTGTAAAAGGAATAGGCATAACAAAACAAAAACACATAGTGGATGAAAACTAAGCACAAGGAAATTTAGATGGGGAAATGCTTTAGTTTTTAACTGCGAGAATGATTAATCCCTGGAGCAATGACCAATGAGCATGTAGTTTCCCCACATCTTAATGCCCACCATAAAGATTGAAAGCTTTTACGTAAGACCTACATAAGTCAAATACAACATATGCACCAATTAATAGCAAATTATTAACCTCATTAGAGAGGTACATGCTTATATTATACAAGAGATCAGTCTAAATGACCTACTGATTCCTTCTGTCCTTCAACCCTACAATTTAATTTAAAGACCTGAACTCCTCTGTTCCCTTCCAACTTTCACATGTCACTGACACATGGGTGTTTTATGACTCCTTGCTCCTCACAGCAAGCTCACTGCTGGAGTGACAATGCAGAAATGACATGCAAATCCTATGCCATAGCCTTTCTCTGAGGTGCAAACCATGAAGGTCCTGATCTAAAAAAGAATAAAATATGGTCATTAGGAACTTAATTAAAAATATTTTAATTGCAAGTCACTTTCTGCAATGTGTGTTTGCTCAAATAGTCTGTTCTGGAGCCATCACTTAAGTAGTACAGAAGGTCCAGCACAGCATTGCTTTTCTTTTATATGCAAAAGTGTGGTAATGAAGCTCATTATGTAACCTGCTGGTGAAATAAATATGATTTTGCTGAAGATACTGTAGAATTTGGTACAGGGAAAAAAGGTAGCCATGAAGAATCTCCCTTTAACTCACAGTTAGAACTAATGATGACAGACTGTCAGGAAAGAAATATGAAGGTGTATAATTATTGCCTGGCATGCCTCAGGCATCACCCAGGTGTTAACAATACATAAAGGCAGGGCATGCAAGAACTAACCTCCTCCAAAGGTCCTCTGGTATCTATCCCCCAAATATTTTAATAATGCCACTTATTTTACAGCATTGTTGGACTAGCAACAATTGGTTATAACAGAACAGTAAGAAGAAACACACATGTATATGGCCCTTTCTTTTTCCCATGTATTCTGAATCCACACCCAAGGTAACTCAAATTACTAACTAAATTGTACAAAAACATAACTTCTGAATGCTATGTGCTAAAACGAACTAGTGCCCTGCTAAACTGATAGTGAGCAGTTCCTAGAAGTGATTCTTTTGATCCAGTAGCACAATTCAAATGAGCAAAAGTTTATTGACATTAGAGAAGGTATTCAACACTTGCTTCCCATCAGACAAAGACTCACAACAGGAATTGAAAATCAATTCCTTTAACTGTTATTAAACTCTGACTTAATTTGATATTCATTGTTCAAACTTCTTAAAAGTTTTAATTGTCCAAAAGGGAAGCTGAAAGCTTACACTATAAAATTGTTAATCAAACACATCATTTGAACAGCCAGTGGTGACACACTGCAGCAATCAGTTTATGGACATACTGTAGTCTGAAAGTTAATCACCCAGATTATTCAATTTATGTTTACAAATAACAAAGCAATAGCAGAAATCTGGATCTGCTTGTGAGTGATTCATAAGCATGGATGGAAAATATAATCCAAATAACTACCTGACGAGCTCTGACACAAACACCCACAGACTGGTATGCAGTGCAAAACAGTTCTTGTGGTTGCAAAAGAGCTTAAATTCTTTCCTTTATTTCCAAACTTAAAACTTTCAAAAATATCTCACGCCAAAAATTTCTGATGTTTTCTCTTCCATCAATGGGGTTTGGGTATTTTTGTTCATGGGCTAGGTTCTTTAGGAAAGTCTGAAAAAAATACACAGTCACTTTAAAATAAAAAGAAGCTTAAACATATTTTTTGCATCATTAAAAAACAATATCTGAAAAGAAAGTTGTCCCATTTCCTCTAAGGCCTGGAGCCAAAAAATTATTTCATTTTAAAATGTCAGCTTAGCAAGAAAATATTTCTCCATATGCACAGTGGGCTTTCCAGAAATATTTGTTTAAGGGCATGATCCACCTCTCATTCACTTCAGACTGATATTGACTTCAAAGGCTTTAGCTGAGGCCCTACAGGTACATTTGGACAGTGGTGAGCTTTACCATGCATAAATCTGTAGTTAAGTACACACAGAAATGCCAAGTCCCATTAATTAATCCAATGTGGTCAAGGCAACATTTCAAAACTCAGGAGTCATCCAAAAGCCCCTTCTCTCCTAAATCCATAACCTTCCGGAAAAAAAAAAAAAAAAAAAAAAGAAAAGACTGTCCTGTGACAGGGATCGAATATAATGTTTATTTGATTTTTCCACAGATGCTTTATTGAGTTAATTAGATGAAGTACCTGTGTTGAACCCGAAGAGTCATTTGGGATGTAGTTAAGCTCAATAGACACCATACATGAGGAGACCTAACTTGGGCATTGAAAGCAACATAGCCTTAGTGTAGATCTGCACCTGGACTAAATGCTGTCACCCCTCAGCTAGCACGAATATACTGCTTCCAGATCTGGAAATATTACCAGATCCCTGGTCAGAATTGTCTGAAGAAGCTCAGAATTCCACATGAAAAAGGCAAGCATTTCAACACAGGATAGCTGGATCATCTCAACAGGTACGCAGAACTGTACATTGCATAGGGAGTGTTACTCACGTCAGCCTATGACTCACCAGAATGGTGGAGATAGGAATCATAGAATAGTTTGGGTTGGAAGAGATCTTCAAAGGTCATCTAGTCCAATCCCCCTGAAATGAGCAGGGACATTTTCAAATAGATCAGGTTGCTCAAAGCCCGTCTGGTCTGGCCTTGAATGTTTCACAGGTTGGGGCATCCACAGCTTTTCTCAGCAACTGATTCCAAACTTTCACTACACTAATTGCAAAAAAAATATCTGCCCTATATCTAGTCTAAATCTCCCCTCTTTTAGTCTAAAACAATTACCCATTGTCAAATTGCAATAAGCCCTGCTAAAGATATTGTCCCTAGGACTAGCTGCTTACCTTCCTCATTCCTGTATGTACCAGCTGGAGTTCTACCTCAAGTGCTCTTTTTTATCTCATACACCTTTAACTCCTGCAGAATGTATGACTTGCCAGATGAAATCTGACATGGAGAAAACTTAGCAAGAAACAATGGCCTAAATGTTCTGCTGATAGAGAGGGGTGACATTTTTCTGAATGCTATTTAACTCTTCAGATCAGAATTTATTAAGTTCCACATTTCAGTAATGGAATTAATTCTGTAAATTGTTTTACCACTTCCATTTCCAAATAATACTCTATCTGAAAACGTAATTCCTATGTATGTCACCACAAAACAGAATTTTAGGAAGAACACATTAATTTATGAGTTTTGAATAGATCAGCTTAAAAGTACTCTCACTTACTTAGAAGGATAAGTTCTGCTCTCTGAAGGAGATATGTCTCATAATAAAACAATTTTAAAATACATAACACTTGTTGTTGTGATAATTTGATTATGAAATCTCCAACATCCTTAAATATTACTTCTATTTTTCTATTCTCATTTGAACCAATTTTTCTTTCATTCTTTCTGTAGTTGGCTTTATTTGTCAATCTTCATTTTGTCTTTTCTACCAAATGTTTTCTTGAAATGCAAATAGGAGATTGTTATCTTTATATTTACTTCTCTATTCTCTACTTTTTGACCACCAGAGCTTGGTTTCAGGCATGTATTTCACATGTAATGTTGATTGAGAAGCATCACAGTCTTAGTGTTAGTATCACTTTATCACTATTTTTACTCTGTGTTTCTTCTTGTTGTTGAATTTTAATGCACACAAGTGGCTTAAAGTAGATTGATCATTTAATTTAATTCAATATATTAATTTTCTAGCTGCTAGCTTAAACTAAGACTTACAGCTCTTACATACAGCTTGACACACCTCCTTTAACTCTCCTTTTTTCTCTTCCTCAGATTTGTTCATGCACCCATGCCCACTAAGGCACAATTGTCTGTTGCACCTCTTTAGCTGCTGTCACTCCTTCAATTATTATTTCATTCTCTCTCTTCCTTCACCCCTTTACACCCCAGACAGGGCGTGGTGCATTTCTGTAGCAAAACATCTTCAGAAATAGCACTTCTTAGCATTTGTAGAATGAGTTGCAACTATGCAGTGCCAGACCTCATTTCCCTATAACTCACACCAACCAACCCACAATGACCCAGCCTTCAACTCTCCACCCCATCACCTTCGGGATCAAAAATATGCAACTTATTCACCACTGCAAATGTGCCCTCCAGCAAGCATACAGGCAAAGAGAGACAACTGTGTCCTCCTGAAGCATTAGCAGTACCAGAAGGAACTCATCTTGCAGGTATTCAGTGCTTCATATCTGGGGACAGCCTCCCAGCTGGCTTTCAGAATGTCCTCCACAAATGCATATGTTGTAATCCAAGGTAGCACAAGCATGCAGTAAACTGCAGTGGTCAAATTGAGAAACTCACAGCTTTGCATGCCTGGAAGGGGCAAGACAGCCTGTGATACACCAAACCTCTGCAGGTGCTTTCTCTGAGGGCTAGTTAAATTGAACCATTATATAGCTGCTACAGGCAAAGAACACAAAATTGGGCAGTTAGCACAGCCCACCTGACACATGTTAACTTGCTAAGCTGAATGCATAAGATCAAACATTTCCTATATCTTACAGCACACATCACATTTACTACACATCAAAAATCACCATGCATAATCTAAATTCTCAAATTTAAAATTTTAAAAAAGAATGAACCCAAAATACTTTTGGCACAAAATGCCTTTCTATTTATTTATCCAAAACAGGACAAACAGAAGCATCCACAGAATATTCTTAGGATCACGATCTCTGCCATTTGTGTTGGAGGGTGAATGAACCAAGTTTAACAAATTGAATAAGAAAGAGACAGCAGGAATACAGTGTGGTGGCAGCTGCAGCAGCTTAGCACTGCACACTAGTGGCACCTGTGTGAAGTAAGTGGGATCATCTTGCTGCAGAAGCCTCTGCTGCCCAGCAGAAACATCAAGATCCCAGGAAGTCTCTCCCAGAAAAGGGCACTTTTACTCACCATCTACAAATTTAGCATCACTATTTAGCAGTCATCTTTCTTGAGGGATGACATATGTGAAAAATTAGTCCTGTTGTTTCCTCACTTTAAAAATCTTGGGAGACAACGCACTAAATCGTTGCAAACCTGAGGCCACTTGAGCAATAGCCTACGGAGATTTACAGTGCCAGATCAGTAGGGTATGGAGGAGCCAGAAGCACTCCTGCCGTGATAGAATGGACCATCACCCAAGGTAATATACCTGCTTCTCAGATGTTTGCTCCTGGATGATCATCTTTTGTCCCTGTTTATCAGGGGTTGTTTCAAAGATGCTTCAAGAATGCTATCTGTGGCAGCCCAGGGCCAGCCCTTTGGGGATTTCTGAAATAAGGGCCATGATTTCAGTGCCTATTAATAATAAAATGAGCAAATAGAGTAAGACAAAAGCTACCAATTCAAAATTATGTTCATTAATCTCTCTGCATTAATCACCCTGCTGCATGGTACACCTTGTAAAGCTTGTATATCTCTTCATAACTAGCCTCAGATCACTTTGTAGTAGTCCAGACTGCATGGGAAAAAGGCATAAATGATGATGTAAATGCTTCGTAATCCATTTATTCCATTTGTTAATTTGTCATCATGCTAAGTACCTGCAAAACAATGTTTGTCAAATACCTCATGAGTGCAACACATCAATCATGACAAGATGCAAGGCACACGAATATGCTTTGGGATACTGACTTCAGCCCTCTGCTGCTTAGTCCCTGGTTTCTTTTTTGGTCCGCTATTTGTTTGTTTTGTTAATGGGTGTTGACTAAAAGGTCATTTTTCTTTTTAAAAATTTATGGCAGAATGGTTTGGATGGGGATTTTGGTCATCTCTGAAGATTCTGCACCTCCAAAATTACAGAAAAATAAATTATACACAGAGACAAAAATGACAAGATGGGTTTAAAACAAATTGTTGTTGGTGGGTTTTTTTCCAGTTGTACACAATCATTTCAATACAAGACAATTAAAATTCTCTATGGAAAGTACATTTTCCAAAATTTCTTTGCTATTAAAGCCGTTTATGGTTTTAATATGGAATAGAAAAAAAACCTGTAAATAATCTTACTATCTCAGGGAATGCAATTTTAGTACTAATTTTCCAGGATTTTAATTAATTAGGTAGTTTATATTTCTTTATTTATTCATTACAGTTTTTAGCTTTACCTTACAGTTTTAGGCGAGAGGTATTTAAAGCCTTAGGGAAACAAGTTGCAACACAATCCTATTCAAACCGCACAGACCAAGTTTCCTGAAGACAGATACACATTTCATTGTCTAGTCCCTACTTATATTCATAATTACCATTAGAATAAACAGGAGTTAAAGCTACTGTGGGTTACAAAAACAGCGGATTAAACTGTCCAGACCTAAGTTGTGGCTGTTGCTATTCTTTTCCTTTCTAATCCTTCCCGCTCAGTTTACATTTCTGAAGTCAGCAGGTATTTAATGACTACAAAATGTGCTTTTCTTTTTTGTATCTCCTTCTACAGAAGAAAGGCTCAGATTACTCTTGCTATGGATTCATCAGTGTATTTAATAACCTAAATTGTGCACTGCCTTCAAATATAGACATGATGGGAGCCGGGGGCAGGGGGGGAGGTGTTAGGGTTTGAGCTAAAAAAATGCCCAGATAAGCTTCATAAGCAAACACTCAAACACTCAGGGCAGTGGGGGAGCCACTATACTGAGCTGCGGTACTGCAGTATGCTTACAGGAGGAGCCATCTACCAGTTAGACCAGTTAGTCTAATCAACTAGCCTAGTTAATCAGCTATCAGCCTTTGCATGGACACATGAGCAATTGCAGAATGGCTGGATTTCACATTTAGAGTGTTCGCTAATTATAATCCAAAACATAACGTGAGCCAAAGTACCTGTTAACTCAATATCTAAGGAAAACTTGGGTGACATGGTGGTACTTCATGTTGCTCCGTCCTGTCATCAATCATCTTATAAATGTTCAGCCAGAAGTTCCTTCTAGCTCTGCCCAGCTTTTCTTGCCCACTGCAGGTTGTATACCTGTACTTCTGCTTGCTTTGGGTTTTCTTTTTGGGATTATGACTCCAATTCCAGGCTATTCTTTGGACTCTGGAAGCTGACTTGCGAAGAGATGCACAGGGAACTGCAGAGGTATTGTGAAAATCCTTGAAAACATGGTTTTCAAATTCAAAAATTAACTGTATACTTCATTCCAAATTAGGGTGGTTACATGGGACGTGTCACATGGCATCTCTACAAAAGAGACACCTGGACTCAAACTGCAGACAGAAGCCTTGGGGAAGCAATTGTTCTGCTAAATGATTAAGGACCGAAACATTTTTTTGCAGAAGCCTCACAGCAAATGCTAAGCTTGCCAAAAGCAGTAGCCAACAACGTGTTTTGAGTAGACAGAAGTCATGGCAGGAATTTGCAAGTCTTGCCAAAATCCTCGTAACTGTAAGACTGATAAACAGATATACCCACAGGTGAGAAAGCATTCTCACAGTGGCTTGCCAGGATCTTTCTTTGTTCAATTTGCTCTTGATACACAATAGCTAGATTTTTACAGTTAGAAAGGATGTTTTCTCAGCTTGTAACTAGTACTTTTAATTCTTGTTTGGATCTCTCTCCTGTTCAGATCCATTTGAACAGCCTCTCTTGAACAACGTGCAGACAGTTTTGCTTGTACTGAAAATGCTTCTTAGAAAAAGCCTATTTTACTGCCTGGTTCACCAACCTTCAACACCATGTATTATGAATCATAAAATATTAATCCTAAGTCTTTAACAACATAAATAAGAATCTTGTTTAAACAAGAAAAACCATCACTGAACAGGGTTATGCTACTGTGAATGAAATTCCCTTTACTTTGATAGTGCCAGGCTTCCAGTTTGAATGCTTTCTTGCTAGTTCTTGAACTTTCAGAATAAAAATCACAGCAAAAGAGCATAAGAGCATAATTTTGTTTTCATTTTCATGATACAAGCACAGCTATTAGCCAAATACATAGATGTCAAGTTTACTTCCGAGTCTATTCACTAGCACTAAATAATTGTATGCTTTTAACTAATTGTTCTATGTAGCTAATAACTTGAAATAATTTTAATATTACTCTAATTTTAAGAAGGGTTACCCCAAAATACCAATAGCAAAAGAAAACTGAAGAGACTCTTTTAGCCAGTATAATACATAACAAAGGGAAATGAATTACATTTTAAAGGCATCAGACCTTTAACACCTCTTCTAAGCATCAAATCCAGAGAAATAATAAATAATGCACTATAGCTCATGTTAATTCTAACATTATTCATTCATGAATGAACAGGAATAGGTAGCTAACTCAATAATGGCACTTTTCTAGTATATCCATGGTAATGCAAAAACTATGTTGGCATTTCGTGTTGGATATTTCCCATACAATTCAGGTATCATAAAACACTGCAGGGACCTGGCAGGATTGAGGACACCTAAAATAGTGTGGGGTTTTTTGAGTGAAAGCATGTGGGGAAAAAAATACAAAAGGGCTGTATTTTCCACAAAGTTTGTATTCACACCAGAGACTGTACCTTTACACATTCAAAACCAGCACAGTTTCAAGCAAGTAATACGGACACGACATAAGATGTTTTCAAACATTTAATGAAGTGGATGTTGGTGCCATAATTTTTAAATTGATAGGTTACCTTTGGTTTTGTGATAGCAGAAATGTTATATACTCTCAGAAGGGTTTATATGTAATGCTAAAATGATAAATACCCCAGGACTCTTAAATGCTTACTCACTTGGCTATTTCTTCAAAGTAAGTAGCATTTACATGAAACTAAAAGATCTGTTTACTGAGTGGCTCAGGCATTATGTTGTACAATGAAACTAAAACGTGGGATTTGGAGCATTCAGAAACATTTTTCCTATTTCTTTTAATTGCAATTGGAGGTTTTTTTACAGCATGTAAATTTTTGTTAATGACAATTTTAGAAGAAGTCCTTATTTTATCCTCTAGATACTACAACATAATTCTTTAAATTAGCATAAAACTTCCTTTCTTAGTAACACATTTCCCATGACCAAACAGCTGCTATAAATGGCAGAAAGAAAATGTTTACACCTGAACATACAAAACCACCACTCATGTCACGTTACACGTTCATTCTCTTTTGTCTTTTAGGTACTAGACCTGAATATCTTGCATATTCCAAACTACCACTACATTTCTAGGAAGTTTTAAGTGCTCAGAACATGTATTCAACATCTGTGTAAAATATACATAAAAATGGACAGTAAAAAGAAAAATAATTGTGGCCTAAACACTTCCACTGCTTCTCGGTTTCATTTGAAGAACGTAATTAAAAGGCTTTCCATTAAGTGACATGTAAAACAGATAGTCATTCTTTTCCAGTGTGAGATTCGCATACACAATGTCTGCATGTCCAAGATCAGAAAGCAAATCTTGATCTGTAGCTAATCCAAATTCCAGTTCAAGACACTGAATTATTTTATATATCCATGTTAGTGTTGCACAAATGACAAATAACAAAAATGTGCATTTAGAAAAACTAAGGTGATTATTTCTTTGAGCAAAACTGAATTCTCACTTTTGTTGTAGAAAATGCTATTATTGGGAAAAGTAACACTAAGCGCGGAAAATGAAAACCCATTTTATGGTAACTCAGTTTGTAGCTGAAATTCATTATCGTAGTTTTTAAATACTATAAGAGGCTCTATCATTTCTAAAGAAACTGACTGATTTAATGCCCTAAAAGTTGTGAAGTGTCTTATTAAGGTGGCATTCCAGATCCTAGAGAAGTAGAAATTCAACTTCAGCATATCATAAAGCTATTTTTTAGCATCAAAATCACTTCCTGTAGCTATAAATGTAAAAATGAGCAATGTAAAACTTTATTCAGACAGGGAAAATCTTCTGGTTTATGTTCCAGTGCAGTAAACTGCAGCCCCTTGAATATCTTTTTTTATTCCAAAAAGTCTGGGTTTATTTATTTTATTTTTCACCCAACGTGACTGCAGTACAGGTACATGCTCTGTCTGCAGAGAAGGAGAATGGGACTTTAGTGTGACAGATGAATCTGGTAAGTACTTTTATAAAATAATAAAAATAAATATGTCAACTTGTCATTAAAAGAAATAGGTCGTCATTCTTAGGTTATTAGTCCTGCCTGCAACCCAGGGTTACCTACTGTGTATAAATAGGCTTGCTAGATAAGTTTCTTTGAAAAAAAAAATGGAACAATTGGCTCATTTATAACACTTGTTAGGTTAAAAATTTGTTTTTCTATCATTTCCCTTAACATCTGTACATTTTATATAGTAGAGGAGAGGTTATTCTGATTCTGTTTTATCCTAATATTGTCTATGAGAAAAGTAAGAGCAGTGCATGGTAATAGCTGAGGTATCAAACAAACTTCATTGCAGAACCAGAAAGAGTCTAAATGAGCACATATATAAAAAATATACATTAACGAAACCAGAGAAGGGTTGGTGGTCACAAGAGCCACAGAATTGCTGGATACACTGTAGGCTTCTCCTGAAGTCTAATACAAATGTCTCTATTATAACATACACCTCACAGTGACACTAGTCCCTTTGTTCCTAAATACAGCCTTGTGTAAAGATGGAGCGCTGTAATTAGGGGAAATAACCAAAGTAAATTGCTATTTACAGCAAACTGAAGTAATACAGTGCTTATTTTTCAAAATGTGCCTGGCTCAGGCAACTTCATTTAATCATGCTTTCAAATATTTCTGTCACAGGTTGAATCTGCTTGTAAGAGAGATGTTTTGAGAGCTCACTCCCTGCCTTTGCTCACAGCAGCCAGGGAAAGTTAATGAACTTAGGGCATCCATTCAAATTATCACTTTCTCCTATATATGGCCAAGCAGGCAAGACACCTCACCCGATTTCCTGAGCCAAGACAAAAAGAGGAAAGACAACAGGCCCCCAGAATGAAAACAGTGAGAGGTGTTTATTTTTGGATACTGTGTCCCAACCCTGGGACTCTCTCCCTGAAGAGCTCTCTGTGTGAAAAGGCACAGTGCAGCTTTCAGGTTGCATCCGTACCTTCTGGTGTGCGAGAAGAAGGTAGATTTTGATGCCTCAGTGACCAGATCTCCTTCCAAGTAGTTTGCTAAATTCCCACTGGCTAGGAACAGCAAAGCTGGAAGTGCACTAGATGGAAACCAGAGGCCACGATAATTGTACAAAGGCCTGCTGAGATTTTCCTAACTGCTTCCAGTAAAAGAAAAGGGTCCCCTAGTAACAGTGGTAAGTCCCACAAGAAGGTACAGTACACTATGTTCACTCATATATGAATAACACTTATTTTATCACATGAAGTTATAGATCCAGGTGCCATAATGGAAAGAAGGCTTAAACAAATACGTTACTGGGTAAAAAACTTGCCAATTTTTACCTCAAATATGACTTAACCTTGCAGTCCTCTGTTGTCTCTAACATAAAGGGTGTTTTGTAAGCAGTTAGAATTAGGAAGATTATTTCTTTATTTGGTATCATAACTAGTACAAGCAGGATTCTGCAAATTCCATCTTTTTTGTTTACTTAATCTGAAAAAAAAAAGGAAATTAGCTTAAAAGGCAATGTGATTGACCACTAAAGGTAGGAAGTTACATTGATATGGCAGGATACTGTGAGAGGAAAACCTGAAGGATCCAATTCTGAGTTACATTATACTGTCCTGTGCTTGTCAATTATCCCACGCTCAGTTATAATACTAAACGTAAGGTGATCAATCCCAACAATTGTAAAATCTTAAGGCTTTCTGATCTTTCTACAGGTTTCATTTTAAAAGGCTATGTAATGTTTTACCACTAAAAACATAAAATCCCATTTACCATCACCTGGCTTTGTACACATTTCCACTGCAGGGGGGAATAATCTGAGATCCCAGGAGCACAGAGGTAAAAAGCTGCTGGAGCTGAAAAGCTGTGCAGACCTATCTGCAGGGATTCGAGGAACAGCACTGGTTAACCAGGAAATGCCATGGGTATTAATTGTCTCTGTGCTCCTGAAGTGCCAGATTTTGAGACCACTGAGCATTAGAGCAGAACTGCAGCTGCTAAGTTAGTCTGCACTTACTTATAGTGTTGCTCCAAGATGAAGGCTAAAAAAAAGTATCTTTAGAATGCCTTGTGAGTTCTCAGACAATTGAGCTTACTGTCGTACAGGCAGTGGGGAAAAAATCCGGAGAAGACAGAAAATGAACCATTCTATGTTCTATTAGAATATTTTGAGTGGTCCTGTCTCAGTGAAAGAAAACAAATGCAGTGATGATACGTTTTTTGAGGCAAGAAACCTGCACCTGGATCAGACGAAAGAATCATTTATTCCAACATTGTATTGCTGACAGTATCTGCCTGAGAAAGGCCATGGGAACGGTGTATGGGGTAGGAACACCAACAGCAACAGCATTTAAGTCAGGCTGCAGGTCCCACCATTAACTTGGTATCTGGCCTCTAACAGTGGTCACTTTTTGCCAAGCATGCAGTGAGGCTTGTCCCAAACACCCTCTGGGCAGCAGGTGATGCCTACTTTGAGTCTGACACATCTTTGCATTCTGCAGCTGTCAGTCTGGTGAGGTTTTGGTTACCCTGAATTTGTTCAGTCACTTTTTGAACCCATGCAAAATGATCCTTTCTTCTCTTACACCCTCCCACTTTCCAGTACCCTTGAGTTTTTTAAACCATGATTTTCAGTCTGCATTTTGGCATGCAATAACCCTCAATGGCTTTATCTACCATATATCCTGCTTGTCTCCCAGCTAGAAGTCTACTCCATAGGTGCTAGCTTCTCTTCTCTTTCAAGCTATACAAATCACTCTCCTAAAATACATTCATTCTCCCTACACATTCTGCCTCTGTTTTTGAAAGAGAATGAACAATGTGTCTTTGAAGTAACATATAAATTAGACATTTCAGATATTATCAGAGTTAAATGAGTGGCTGGAAGAGATTACCAGTAAACTTGCATGACTGCAGAACCACTACCTTGCCCCTGAAAATCACCAGATCGAGAGCAATAGTGCTGGTTAGTGTGTGGGTGGAAGGGAAGAGATGAGCAGCTGGAAGAGCACAGGAGTAAAAGGTGGTATTATAGAATCACAGAAACATAGAATGTTCACTCTGAAAACAACAAATGTGATACCTGAAACTTTACCCAGTTCTGCTTGTTCCCAAGACATGAAACAGCTTATTTTGACCTCTCTTATCTATGCATCTTGGAGGGAATGGTCAATTTTAAGAACTAAGAAAAACAGTTTTCTAATGCTTTCCCTGTCTGTAGGCTACTTGGAAGAAATTAGAGATGCTAATCAAAATCCTAGCTCAAATATTATTTTGGCTAACTTTTGTTTTCAGAACAATGTTCTTGGCACAGGGGGAAGCCATCACATAAAAGGCCTCCAGGATCCGAGACTGCTAATTACTGGCACAGTTCTCAGTGTATCCTCTAGCATTCTTCTCTCTGAGTCACTTAAATACTGTATATGAAATACAATACTAGAGGACAGAGAAGAGAAATCTGTAAAGTATAATTATTTTAGGCATATTTGATTTTGACTTTGCTTCTTCTTCCTGACCTTTCATTGATCTGGATCCTCCATTCCCAGATAACTTTACTTTCTGTATCTGTATCTATGCCTTTCTCTTATTATTCAAAGGCATATCACAGAATATGAACCATGAAAGCAATTTGAAAAAAAAAAAAATCTCCTTTGGCTACTAAAACAAAATCAAATTATTTTCACTGATTAAAAAGAATTTTTTACTGTTCATTTACAAAGCCAGTGAAAGCCAATTTTAAACTTATGAGATATTGATCATTAAAGTAGCATATTCAGATCTGTGTAATAAGACCCAGTAGTGGAAATTAATCTTTAAAATAACTTATTCAGAAGCATTTTCATTCAAAATATTTTCATATCTGTTTAAGAACTGTGAAGTGATTACAACTGATAAGCCTGCATTTCATATAAAGCATTAAGCAATTGGCAAGTGGATGAAAATCCGTTCCTTTTCAGAGTAACTTAGCACATTAAAGTAACCATTTGGAAAAGGCTTTTGAAATATTTTTGAAAACATCTTAAATTGTCCTGTGATAGACAGCAATATATGACCTTGAGCTTTTGTTACTTTTTGAGGAAAAGGAAAAAACTTTTTGTGTGTGTGTGACTCAAAATAAAAGCCATTCAGACTGAAAGTAAATTTTTATATTCAGTACCAGAAGCAAACTCTTAGTACTATAAACCAGAATTTGAAATGTTCTGATCTAAACAAAATACAAACATTAATGTCACCTTTTCCCTTTCTACAAAGGCAGAAGACTGTTGAAGGACAGGGGCTACAGCAATGAGCCTCTATGAGAAAGGCAGTGGAAAACGAGTAGCAAGAATTGACTGTTATCAAATAGGTTTCTATACCAGTAAGAAGTTAGGTCCAGCTGGACATGTCTGTGATAAGAGAGATAGTTGAAAGAGGTGTCCAAAAGGCAGTGAAATCCAGGTCGGTGCAAAGGAGAGGTGTAACTGTACTGGTGAAGGGACAAAAAGGGAAACTGAGAGGGCCCAGGAGATGGTAATGAGCAGAGATGGAGCAACTGGGAGGATAAATGGTGAGAAATGAAACAAAAAAAAAAAAAGTGAGTGCATGTGAGGAAAGGCAAAAAGAAGACTAACAGACTGCATTAAAAAGACCCCGCTGATACCCAAAGGCCCAAGGGATGGCAGTCAAACTTACAGGTACAAGGTGTGTTTGATGGGGGAGAGGAAGGACCCCTCTGGTGTTGAGCAGCGGTGGAAAGCAGGAAGGCAGCACAGAGCGTTGTGCACCCCTGCCTGCCCCTGCCTCCTGCCAGCCCCCACACCAGGAGAGGACTTGTGGTCCCGGTGATGGGTGAGCGCAGAGGAGTGAGCAGGGGAGGGAGTGGTGGTGACTCCACACTGCACCCAACTGTGGGGTGAAGTGTGCTCCACTGGCCATTCCTGGGGGGAAGTTCTTTCCAAAACAGAAGTCTAGGAGCACATCGAGGTGTTTGCTGTGCAATGGTGCCTGGTGTTTTGTTTAAGGCTTGAACTTTTGCTGTGGCTGAGCTTGGAAGGAAGAAAATGAAAGCAAGACAAGAACATTAATTATTAATGTCTTTACATTATTGTGCTTAGAAAGCAATAGCCAGGGAGCTGTGTGGAAAGGAAAAGCCTTACAATGGGGAAGCTGGCTGGGGGACTAGATGCACCTCAGAAAAGGTGAGATGTGGAGGTGGCATTTTGTTATTACTCTTACAGCTCTGAAAAAAAGCAATAATCACTTATTTTTATCAGGAGTATAAATGTAGAAATCAAGCGTTATGGAACTGAAGGCTACAAATTAAATCAAGATGGCATCAGAAGCAAGATAGAGACTTCTTGTGTCTGGAATATTTTGATCTGTGACAGCTCATACCAGCAAAGAGTAGATCTGGCCAACCTCCTGGTATTTTTCCACTTGTAATTATATTTTTCTGTGTGTGCACTTAATCACAGCTTAAACTATTTTCCCCACCTTATTACCACTTGAGGGTAGCTACTGATTTTGAACACCATTCAGAAGTATTTGCAATTCTGTGTACCTTCTTACATGCCCATCATCTACTGTACTAGGATACTCTTATTGAATAGCATGCTACTTCAACCAGCCTGAGACTCACAGACCATGAATGCAAACCAGGTGGCCATCAGACACAAACAAGGATTCTCAAAAAAAACAAGGTATTTTACAAGGCTGCTTGTTTGCCTGCCCGTTATTTGGCATACTAAACATAGGCTGTGGAAAAGAAATGTGAGCTTTTGTTTCTCCAGAGTGTTTCTGTGGCAGTAGCTTCCTCTGCATCACCACACAGGGAAAAAAAAAAAAAAAAAAAAAAAGAAAAAAGAAAAAGCAATTTATAATATATGTTTTTCACAATAACTAGCAATAGCATCAATAACTAGCAATAGAAATGTTCTGCTAGTGGCAAGGAACATTTTATGGTCTCAGCTCCATCAGCTGACATTACTAAGAAATATGTGCTATTATTTCCTTCACAAGACAAATAATATTGCAGCTACAAATTCACTGTGTTTCTTACAGGCTTGTTGTAATCTTTATTTTCTCTCACATTTTATTTCTTAGGTTATAAACATATGCTTTATCCCATCCTGCAGTACATCTATAAAACTTAACTGAATGTTTTAATTTATTTTTCTGCTGGATCACCCCAGTCCAAACTTCCTAATGAAGCTTTGGGAGTGCCTTAAGGAGGAGATATTTAAACCCATCTATAAGTAAGATTTGTAAATCTAAATCCTCCCTAGCCACTAGGGTCAAGCATTAAGACCCTCAAGCAAGAACTTTTTAGCCCTCTCCTGGTTAAAATCATTGCTCTGTTGACTCAACCACACTAGGGCTGATGCCAGGTATTCCTGCACAAAATGGGTTGGCCCCAGGCAATCAGTGCCCAGACAAAGTAGAATCTTGTATAGATGAGCCCAGAACTGGCACAGGAAACAAACAAGGGGGCACGTGACCCCCAGACAGGTTGTGTAATGTGTTTCCTTTAAAACATTCTGCCTGTGGTCTTCATGTCAGTTCAAATACACCTTATAGAGGCAAAGGTCTGGAAGATACCTCAAGAGGTCATCTTGTCCAGCCTCATTTCCTAAAGGAAAATCTCCTACTTTTGTGTTATTCTTGACAGATATTGTCTAGGCTTTGGCACTTTCATCATTGGAGGTCTTTACGTACAACCTCTTCAACCAACTTATTCCTCTGTCTTTACCATAAGAAAATAGCTCTTAATGTCTGCCTTGTATATTCCTCTCTGAATTTTAAGTGGTGTGTCCTTCCTCATTCTAGGAAGTTACACTTACTATATTTTTGTGCTCTTTTATTTTGATTCAGTAAGACCCTTATTTAAAATAACCATATAGATCCGTCTCTCTATATATAAATGAATTTGACTCAGAACTTACAATTGCCAACACTAATATTGCAGAAAACTACAGGCCTTACAGCAAAAAGGGCTTCCATTTAATGTTACTGATATAGGAAGACTACCATCAACACACTGCCCTACTATAATGTCTAACTTACAAGAAGGGAAGCAAAAATGTTGTCCACAAGCCCCATCAGTGTTGCACACAGACAGCTCTAGGAAATAAAAAGTTAGGATTAAGAACAGCAATAGAAGCAAAGTCTGATATTCTCCATTGCATCTTACTGATTCAGCAACATTATTGAATACTGAAAAGTAAAGAGAACCAACATGAAGTATTACCCAAAGAACTGTAACTGGCAGTTGATGTTCCTCATCAGAATTTACTTTTTGTTGCTATGTTTATGAAGTACTGCAGTGTCCCAGCAAGGGCTACAGATCTATCTCCTTCTCAGAGGTTAAGCTTATGATGAATGTGAAAGCCTCTTCTGGGCATCTCCAAACATGATGCGTCAGAGCTCCCTAAGATAGCTGGACATAAGTCACCTCCATTCCTAGGATAGTATGGCTACATAAATGCCCTCAAAAGTCAGGACTGACTGGTTTCAGACAGGCTGATTAGTGAAGGTGCAATGCTGGATGAATAGGGCTAAGGTACACCTAGATCCCACCAAAGACGTACACGAAGTACTGCCTGGGTGTCATGAGGATCATAAAGACTCATCAGTTTAATGATCAGTTTATCCATCTGCATATTACATTGATGACTCAGACACGATACCTGTGTTCTGCTACATGCCTTTCTCTTTACAAATATTGATTTTATCAGGTATATAACTGGCTGACTGCTTATCCCAATGCTAAACACGAGCAGGTTCCCATACCTCATATTTCACAACAACAAAAATAAATTTCAGTTTCCCTGTGAAATTCACCAAATCGACCCACCAATCCATTAACCGTATTCCATTGTGGTTTTTAACACACAAATGCCACCAATTCATAGATTCATAAACTTTGAGCCATGGCTCTTCAATGAACTACTGTGATATCTTGAGAATATGAATGTGTATCTCAGACCACGGCTCAAACAGGCAGCTCCCTATGGAGAAAAATAAATCAAGATAAAGTGGTTGGCAAGTGGCAGAGTCTCTGCACAAGACTGTGTTGTCTTCATGGTTATTTACCATTTTGTTAATCTATCAGCAATGATCTTGTATTAGCTTCAGGAACACTAAGGCAAATGTTGTACTGTGCCAAGCACAGTATCAGTCCCTGCAGAAGACCATGAGAAACACATTTGATAATGGATCTCTTTTGTCAAATACCTGTGTTATATGTCAGCTAGCCAGACTTTAATCTATTAAACTTGTCTTATTGACACAGTATCATGATAGTTACTTTTTTTTTTCATTTTTTGTTTGGCTTTTTGGGGGTTTTGTTTTTTTAATCAAAACATCATGTTGAACAAAGTCAAATGCCTTTAAAATGTCTAAGTGCGTCACACCTACTGGTTTTCCATATCAGCTGTATTTATCAGCATCAAAAAACAAAAGCAAGTTTGTTTAACAAAAACCTATTTTCCATGAAACCATGCTGACCAGTATTAATTCTACTCTAATCTTTTTTGGTTATTTATGAACTATGACCACAGGGTGTTCTTTTAATTTACCACAGCATGAAACCCACACTACCATTTCGTAAGCCTTGTTGCACACTCCCTTGGAGTCTCAGGGCAACATGACGGGCACTCTTTTGTCCTGGAATTTCCCCCAGTTTTCTAAAATTTATTGAAAGTAAACATGGCTGAGGACACATAATTTCTTTGCTCTCTTACTTTGGGTCACAAAACTCCTGATCTAAAAAGGTCTCTGGTCACATAAGTTTAACTTCAACATCAGAAGCAGGCTGCCTAAAATAGAGGAAGCTTCTTGCAAGACAAGAGTTAAGTATGTGCAGTTCTTTGCAGTATCAGGACCAATATTGTCAGTAATTGACTTTATCTTCACTCACAAAACAAAACAAAAAGGATAATATACATGTTTATTTTATAAGTTAAAAATGTAATTCACTGAGGAGTTTTTAAAATCTACATTTATTGTTCTATGCTGCTGTTCCTCTTTTAATGACCTGAATCCCTTTTTTCAATCTGTTTTGGCAATTTTCTAAATGAAAGCAGTTTCAACAGGGAAAATAAAGATTACTGAAAATAATGGAATGACACTTTTGATTTCTAAATAAATCATTTTTGTGAATAAAGTGGACTCAAAATCTCTCATATCATTGGTTTATTTAAAAGTGCTATATTTTGGAAAACATTGGCTATCTGTACAGTAACTCACTCACTGTAGCAACAACTGAGATGAGGGCTTTGAAATCCAACTATGATATACTTTGGATGTGAGCAATACATTACTACTACTCAGCCATTATAGTGGCTGATATTTTCCACTTTAAATTCTTGCAATGCATCATGATTTTTTTTTTTTTTGTATTCTAAAAATTAATTCATAGCCAAACTTTTATTAAAAAAACAATATCAGAAGAGACAATAATTGACAAAACATAGTACAACAAATCCCTACTTGATTCATTAAGGTTTCAAAAGAAATCTTTACAAGAGGAAGTGTGGTTTTCAAAAAGGTCTGTGTTTCTGTGTTTCTGTGGGTGCAATTTTGAACATCAAGTGAGCTTCAGAATATGAAGGCTCAATGGGCAAAATGATTCCACAATTATTCTCAATGTTTCACCGGCTTTAGAGAAAAGATATTATTAACCTCAAAAGCAGTAATACAGATGCACAGTTTCAAAAACCAGAACAATTAGTAGGTTTTCTTTTGTGATCCTTTTTCCAATAAAGTACATAATTTAAATGTACTTTCAAAAAGAAACAATTTGAAAGCCTCCTCTTCTCCCTGTGAGCAACAAAATTCAAAACAAATACAATGTAAAATCAGTCTAGATACACTTGTAGTCATAACGTCTCTATTATTAAGCAGGCAGAGCTGCCATGTATGAAATACTGAGAGTCCAAAACCAGAGCTGCACACCTTCTGACAAAGAACTACTCTACTGCTTTTGCTATTGTCTTTGAGGTTGCTAAATCACCCAGTTTCAAGAATTTCCTATGAATATAATAAGTGCTATTATTATCAGCAATATTACTTATGTTCTGATATTAAATTTTAAACTGTGGATGTCTTAAAAGCAAATAAAGCTCTTTTCTCCTTCTCTGAGAAAAGAAAAAATAACTACAAAAAAATATTGGAAACCTTATTTAGGTTCCTTGGATTTAATTTTTTCTGATTTCATGGGAGGAGGAAGGGGAGAATCCGACTAGCACTGGTAATTGCATAAATGCTGTGGAAAAAAAGAGAATGGATGAATAAAATAATTCAAGCAGTGACGTTTACTACCTGGACCAGATTAGTTTGCAGCAAATCTAATTTGCATGAGATAACATTAAATATAGGGGAAAATGTAACTAATGTCCAGAACAGCTTATAGATGTATAGCTCAACTACCAGTAAAAGAGTGCAAATAAGTGAAAATAAGGAAATTATTATTTATGGGCTTTATATTTTAAAAAGAAGTAATTTTGAAGATGTTACTTTTCATCTTGATTTAATTTCCTTTCCTCCTGTCTTGGATTGCTTTTACAGTGTGGAAGTTTGCCTCTTCCAACAGATGACCTAAGCAGCTTGTGGGCAGGTATTTTGATCCATTGTAAAGCTCCATGCATTTTATTAGAAATTAAAGTGATATTATGAATAATCTCAATAGTGGTGAAATCTCAACACCTCTGAGAGATCAGCCAAGGTGTACTTCTGATGCACTTACAAGATTACTTATTCATCATGGCTCTATTGAATACAATAAAAAATAAGGTGCATTATGTTAGAAAGCATTTTATTGTCTTTCTGTATCTCATTTTATGCCTAAACTAGTAAATGGACTTCTTTCTAATGACATAGCCATGTTATTATCAAAGTGCATATTGTACTGCCCAAGATGAAAGCAGCATGTTTGGAAATCCAATTACAAATTCTTTCAATCAAAAATACTGTGAATGCATTTGAATATTTTTTGACCTAAAAGAATTAAAACTACAGGTATACTATGTATTTAACATGTAGCTGCTTTTTTCAGCTTTCCATTTATTTCTAGGTTCACCTGAAAACACAGCTAAGTCAAATTCAAGTAACTTTGGCAGTTCTGAACATAACATTACTTTTCCACAATAGGAAAAACTACTCACTTTTTGCATATGGTGCCCATGAATAAAACACTTGAGACACTAACTGTTCAACCCAGAATTTGAAATTTGTCTGTCGTTGTCAGGGATGGCGATCCTGTATTGCACAAATTGAAGAAGAAAAGGAATAAAAGAAGGCAAGCATGAAAGAAGCTTGCTTTTCTTCAAATGCCAACATACAAAATTAAAGCTGAAGTGAACACCTATTTGGAGAAGTAAATGTGCAAAAGTAACAACCTGAATACTCAAAGTTTCAGCTTCAAGCGATGGCTACAGCAATGTGTTCAGTCTTAGAGAAAAACAACAACCTTCCACCTGCTAGCCTTGCCAAATTCAAATAGGATGGTGTGACAGGCCACATGCTTCTCCTCCTCACTGGTAATAATGCTCCTGCAAGCCAGATTAGTCTCCCAATTACATTTCTTCAGCTCCTCATAATGCTTTCTATGAGATTCTTGATAACATCTCTGAGTCCATGGCTTCTTGAAAGTTTGTCCTTTCACAAAAAAAAAGGAAAGAAAACTTTTGCCTTGGTCCTGAAGACAGTAGCAGACTATCCATTCACTTTTCATACTCAAAGAAGTTGTAAAATAGGCATTTTAAGTCATGATTCACGTGACCTACTTTAGACGTCTTTTGTAAAAGGACATGATCTGATCACCTAGAGGTGCACATTTCTGTCCTTTAACTCTAAGAGAGACCAAATATGAGGAGTGCAGAGGCTTACATGAATACCATCCCATTTGTGTCTGATGACATTTAAGAAGGAAGAGTCAGACAAAAACAAGCACTGAAGGAGTTTAAAAGAAGCAGACCAATCATAGAAAACAAACACTCAAAGTAATAAAGATAATTAGCTACAACATGGAACAGATAGGCAGAAGCAGGAGGTAAAGAAGTGTGATTTTGCAGATGTTGATCCTTTCAAAGACTCTCCAGCAATGCTTCCTCAAAAAGGCTCCTCAGAAAAATTACTTGCTGATATTAGGTGGTTGTTTCAGCACAAGTTCCATCATGGGTCTGGCACATGAGAACGATGTGGGAGAAGCCGTGAGAGAGGGGAATACATACTTCTCTTTCAAAAGATTTGGCTTCTGGAAAAAAAGGAGGGACCACAGGCTCCTCAGTTCTCTGAAAGTACCTGATGTTCAACCAGACTACTGCCTAGAAAGGTGGATCATCTTTTTCCTATCTAAAAAAAAAAAAAAAATGCATATCCTCTGTGAAATATCTGCCCATTCTTCTGGTGGCACTGTGTAGAGCACAAAGCCAGCAGAAGGCCCTCAGTCCTCTGGATTTTATGCCCTCAGCATCAACCTCCTTAGAAATTTCCTTTCCACTTCAGCAGTACTGTTTTTAACTGTTCCCACTTAGATTCCTCTTTTAGGATGCAGCTCTACGTTTCTCTGCCTGATCTGACAGGATACTAATGGAGTAAGCAGGGTATAAGGGTGCTCTGATTCCTCCCAGTGTGGTTTACCTCAACTTCCTCAGTGCTCAACACCTCACAGCTTACCTAGTTTTTCATAATCTTCCCTGATGGTAAGTAATCCAAATAATCATCTGCTGCAGATTTTGTCATCCCACTACTTGCCAGCATAAAAGAATTTGTTAAAACAACACTGAACTTTGCATTAAATGTCAGGCCACCTCCCTGTTAACCATGTGCCATCATAGAAACATGCTATTTTTACTGGTCAATTTAACTGGTTTTCAAGCCAGGCAATAGCAAAAATAGTTTCCATAGCAGAACTAGTTTGTTTCTTTAGCAGCTCATAAGGAGATTCTGAAAATCTAAGGGAAAAATAGCTGTAGCTATGAAAGCCAAACACATCAGAATCTGAAAAACTCATTTAAAAAAAAAAAGGGGGGGGAAAGAGCATGCAATGTAAATTAATGCTTGCTCTCTCCAAAAGCACTGTCCTAAATTTCTCCGTAAGCAGAAAGTCAACACAACAAAAGTTTGATTAATGTAAAATGAGCTATTATATTGCACACATGTCTAAGATTTTAATCTCAGTGTTTGTTTTCTTCTGGATCTAAAAGCCAGCCACATAGTTGAGAGAAAAGTCTGTCTTGTCCCCTGAACTTCTCTACCTACCACAGTGTTTTCTTGAAAGCTGCTGCACCTGACACAACAGTAAGGCTTGGGCTGTACTTTAAGGAGCAGGATAAGAGACATATATGTAACACATCATGGTCCTCTAATGGTACAGATACAGCATCAGTACATTCTGCATTTTGCCCAGTTCTAGTCACCATATCTCAGAAAAGAATAATGCAAAAGAAGACTTAATGAATATAACTGGATGTTCAGAAACCATCTCATGTTCTTCTTGAATGGCGCATGGAGAACTCCAAAAAAATCCAAGCCCTGCTGAGGACAATGATGTTAGTGAGCAGCAAAGGTTTCATTCCAGTACCTTTTGTAAATTATGCTTTTGAAATATTTCACAGACACAGCATTCCTCCTATGCTGTGCGACTGCAACACCATTCTGACAATAGCTGCATCTGAGAAACAGCAGGATTAAGTATTTCTACTATTTTTCAGTATCTGAGCAACAAAACCAGTAAAGCATCATTGGCTCCACTAGAGAGAGCTCTTGTGCTGACATAATTATATTAATAAACATAATTACTTATTTGAAATCAGCGTAATTATCTACGGAGGAACATGTGTTACACACACAGGAGGAATTAGCAGAATCTGGTGTTGGATGACCAGTGCTTCTGTGACTTACCAAATACATGCTGCAAGATGTTCCCTTTGTGCTCACCTTTGGACGGTGTTTAGATATAATGTTTTCTATTTGCATGAAGACCTTTTCAAATTACCCTGCCTGTAGCAAAAAAAAAAAAAAAAAAAAAAAAGAAAAAGAAAAAGACAACAACAAAACACCACAGACTCTGGCCCAAAACTAAATTATGTCCTCCTATTGGGCGTTTTCAGCTTTCTTGTCTTGAAGATCAGTACTCAGCATAATTTCAGATATTTCCAAACTGTTAGAGTTACTATAATCTAATTAGAATTTCATTGAGAATAAGCTATCAAATGGGGGCATAGTTGGGTTCAAGTTCAATATGCTGAGGTGGGTCTTACAAAGCCCTGGGTACACATAGAGCTACGGCAGACAGGATCAGGATCCCCGCTCTGAGCTGTTTCAAGGAAAAACACACCAAGTATTATCACTGAAGGAGTAGGAAGAGATTAGGAAAGTTTTGACCTAATCCCACTGGGGTTTAGATTTTGGTTATAATCACTCATCTGTCCTAATCCTACAAAGTGGCTTAATACAGAAGAACGGAAAGAGAGCTACTGAAGCATGCACAAAAGGTACAGAGGACTATTGATTGAAGGAATTAAGCTTCCCTTTCTACTCTGTTTCCCACTGCAATTTTTGTACCTAGTTTTATGCTTTAAAAATCTTAATTTCTTTGTTGAAAATGCAAAGATTGGTTTTGCTATTTTAATGGATGTTTGGGGAAGAAGAAGAACTGAATCGCAGCCTTACTTACCTGAAATAACCTGACTTCAGTTAATACTTTGGTAGATAACCACATCTAAGACTGAACATACATGGTCTAAAAAGTGAAAAATTTTGCATGCCTTCTTACCATATAGTACACCAGAAGTCCATCTCAGTCTCTCCAATAAATCTGTAACTTTTTGATCAATAAGAGAGTACTGTTCTATCAAAGGAAGCGTTAAATTACCAGTGCACTTTACTCCCCTCACCCCCACCTTCATCATTGCTTCCTCAGTTCTCGTCACATTTCTTGGAGCTGAAAGGCTGCTTAACCCATGGCATCCCACTCGTTTTGTTATTTGGTCAACTCCTGCTCACCACAGTGAAGACTTTGGGGAGTCATCATATCACAAGCCCGTCTTCAAAGTTAAATACACAAGTGCTTTGGGTATCTTATTTCCAATCGAATCTAATATGTTCCCCTAATAGGTACAGTCACTGTAAAACAAGCACTCTTACTATTTTTTTTTAACTGGGTCATTAGAGATTTCTTTAGTGCATTGGCACAAAACATAAATTTATTTGGCTGATTGCTTCTGCTCCTGTCTCCTCTTTTAAGAAGCATTAGCAACACATATCGCATATATCAGGCCATATATTCCAGTATGCAAAAAACATAGCATTTTCCCTGGCTCTGTATATGAACATACAAGAAAGTAACAGTAAGTTACATACATCAAATTATTAAATAATTGCTAGCATTTTCAGTTTGCTTTGTAAGGAATTTTCCACAAGTACCCACTGAGATTCTGCATTCAGCATTTATATATATCACAGGGTCTTTCATTTAGATAGCTACTAATCTGATGAGTTCCTCTAATCTATGGATCAGAAAAGAAAAAACAAAGTCCTTTTTTCTATGTTTCTACTACGCACTAAATGGCATAATCTTGTTGCTTTGTGAAATTAGCAGTAAAGATCCCTGTGCAAAACAAACCCTGACATGTACTGTACATGAGTTACAGTAAGATAGCTACCTAATCATAGAAAACCAGGTCATATATTCCCAGCTACGATACGGACAGTTCCTGCTTCATGAGGTTGCTTTGTTGACAGCTGTTACATAGACAGAATTTGCAACTTCCTTATTTAATAGAAGAGTTTTTCACCTCAATACCTTTAAGTACTAACCAAGTTACAGTAAATAGTAATATTAAATGCAACTTAAAGGAGAGCTTCAGATAGAGGGTTATCCACCAAAGACTCAAATGTGAGAAGTACCAGCTTATTATTAATCCAATAGGTCAGTCCTTCATTTTCCAGTCTTAACAAATCGTTCTGGGAAACTACAGACTTAAAGGATTTCAACCACACAGTGATTCAGTACTTTGGAATGGAATATATTGACAAAGAAGGCAAACCAATAACAAAATGCATTCAAAGGCAACTGCCCTTTTCTTTATATACCCCAAATAGGGAATTGCCTATTTTCTGGGTGTTTAAATAGTTTCCTCTGTGTTCCCTCAAAATTCACTGAAAGAATCAAAATGCTGGTACAAAACAAGCTGTCAACTCACTTTCTAAGTCAAGGTAGAGCAGTTAACATTCCAAAACCACTAAAGAAAGACGCTGATACCACATTTGATAAAAGTGACAGTGCTCGACCTCTTCCAGAAGTTTGTAACACTGTCATCCTTTATTGAAGATAGACGCAGGAGCACAATACAGAATATTAACAACATGTCAATTCTTTCAGCTTCAGACAATAAAACATTTTGTTTTAAGGCCTGAGATTTTTGTTTTGTTTTTACATTGTGAATCATAGTTTATCTTGGTTTTGTCATCTTTTTGAAGTGTTCGTTTATGACCAGCTGCTGAGACGAAGCTGTAAACCTGGCTTTTTCTGATAATGTATTGTTATAGAGTGGCTGTTCATGAGTTAGGGAAAGAGACTTAATCCTAACAGAAAATAGTTGACTTCAGCGCATGTAAAATAGATTGAAAAATATGACAAATAGTATTTCACTAAAATTTATTTGGATGTTTGAAATAAGCAAATCAGGTGTGGTTTTACTGATTTTTTTTTTTCTCAGCAGGTCTCAAAATTTTAGTAAAACTTTATTTTCCCTTGAAAATTAGTGGCAGAAAAAGGTCATTTGATATAAATATTGCATGTACTGAACTCTAAGACACACACTTTTATTTTGATACTTAAAATATCAGAATATTTTAAAAGTTAAAATTATGTGCTATCTATTTATAATGTGAACTAGATACAAAAAGAAAAGAACTATTGGAAAGATTTGCTGAACCATTTCTCTACTTAAATGTTCATCAAACTGTTAAAAAAAAACTTCATTTCTTTTGAGTGTGAGTACTTTGAGCACGCCATGTCATCTCTAATGGAAAAGTCAGGTCATTTACTCAGGTATGATGCACTTGCTACTGAAAAAAACATGATGATTTGTCTCTTTTTATTACATATTATTCAGATAATGCTAAATAATTAAGTTATTTAGAATTGTGGAACTTGTGACGTTAACAAAGTAAACAGAGATGGTAATAGGGAAGGATTTGGAATATTTTTTACTTGGATGCTTACTATCCCAAAAGATTTCACAAAAGAAGTTGGAAAGATACAAATAATTTTCAAACCAGTTAAAACATCATTCAATTAAACAGTGAAATTTTATCATGTTATTCTAAGAGCATTATAAGCAAAAAGACAGCACATGATTTAATTTCACATCGGAGTTAATTTCCAGATCCTTTATAGCTGAAGTTACTTTATAATCTGCAGACGACTTTATAATTTAAATACAGAAATTACCTTGTCATAGAAAGATTAAATGAAAAACACAGCTAAGGCAGGATTCAGCCCTGGACTCTGAAACATCACTTTATGTGTTTACAGTAGGTGTCTGCACATGAGCCAGACATGGAGGGTGTCAGATCCCTCTGAAGTAAAGGGAGATTTTTCCAATGCAGCCAACACTGTAGAGAGTCCCAAGGCAGGTTCCTGCTACCGAAGCCCACCTGGCCACCAGCTGCTTCTTCAGGGGAGCATGAGTCTCCCCTACAACCTGTGTTATATCTGCCAGATCTTTTGGACAAAGGTGGTGCCCATGGTAACTTAAACAATACTAGATGCGTACATTTAGGCGAATGAACAAGTCCCAGAGCCCCATTGACTTCGACAAGATTTAGACACTTGCTCACTGTGAGCATCTCCACTGTCAATAGACACTTCTGTTGGTTGTCTGAATCTGGAGCTGAATCACACCCACAGTCTCACCTAGCACATGTAACATAGTTTTCCTTGACAAGAATACTCTCCTAACTCAAATGTTTAGCTACTAAACTGCTTTGCAGTGTAAAGTACTGATGTTAAAATATTTCGTATACATGATGGTTTTTTTCCTCACTTTGTATTTCTTACTCGTAATTGCATCTTCTTAAATGGCATGAGTTTCCTGAGGTTGAAAATCCTTCAACCCCTATATGCTCTCAGCATACTTCTCTCTCTTTCTTACCACCTCTTGACAAAGTTGTGCATGCCTCACTTTCATACTTTGTCCCCATGAACCAATTTTGTTTCCCATTTTTTCCATTCGGATTACTTTTCTTGTTCTGTAAATTTCTCCCAGGGTCTTTTTAGCAATGTGAAATTCAGAACTGAAACAATATCAGTTGCTGCAAACAAAGCTGTGTAAAGTGTTGTTTTTACCTGGGAACTCTTCCAGGGCAGAAAACAAAATGCAGTAATAAGAGGCGACAAAAAGCTGATGGTAACTGACATGCCAACTGTATTACAATCATCTGTGCTCTGAATCTTTGTCTTTTCAAATTGGCAGGGTCTATAAGAAAGTAATTTTAATTCCTAAGAAGAACAGATTGCCTTAAAAGTAACTTGTATCTACTCTCTGCAGGAAATCTGTTAAAAAAATCTTCACTCTTTTCAGAGATAATTTTCCCAGTTTCCCTTAGTTTTCTTTACTCTCATAAATTGTAATTATGTGGCATGGCAAGAAAACTATATTTAATCATTGACCCACAATCTACTGAAGTATCCAAGGTAAAATTTTTAAAGCTTGTAAATAATTCAGAAACCAAACTCAAATATTCAGAAATTAATATGACACTACCAGTATTTTGACACAGATGCATGCAAACTTAAGAGATTTTTAGAAATTACCTAATTTCTGTTGCTTTCCGTAGGAATTCAAAAGCTTCAGGCTTTTGAAAATCCCATTAAATACGAAGTCCCATGAGGTAATTTACAGCACCACATTTTGTATCAAAAGGCCACTACTTCACAGATCGAGATTCTCTGCTATTTGACTATTAAAGAAGCTACTGTGACCAGACTCCTTTTCCTGGCTATATTCAGCTAAAATATAACCATTTTACATCTGAAATGATGATCATAGAACTTTATTGACATTTCTAGATCAGAACATTGAAGTGAAATTTATCTAAAACCACATCTTTAAATTTATTCTCAGACTGAAAACTCATGCACATTTTAGAGATTTATTTTTAAATGCTCTTGCTGCTTTTCTCAAAGGGTTCTAAGATCTACTTTTAGGTGAATTTTAAGATACTGCTTTTCATCTGTGCCCTGATTTGTGTTTTCTACCAGAAACACTGCATGTCTTCTCAGGACACATTCCTGCATTTGAGACCTGTGGATAACTTTGATTTCAAACAGAAAAAGTGTAATCAGTGTTTTCTCTTCAAAGACAACTTCACTTTGGAGTTAATACCCTCCATTGGCCCAGAACAACCAAAGACTGTGAGTTCCTTCTGTTTAAGGCAGGCCTAGAGTAAGACCTTTAGACTTTACTTAGCAATAATTTCTAATTTCAAAAATACCAGCTGACTGTTATTGTTAAAGGCAGTGACCCAGGAAACACATTACTACTTTGGCTTTGTGATTATTCCTGTACTGTGTTCCTCACATAAACAATAGAGCTAATATTGGAACTCTTTTAAAAATGCAGGGAAATGATTAATTAATATGTCTATTAATTATTTGGGAAAAGGTGAAGTCCAAGGTGGCATATTCAGAGATGTCAAAATAATTTAGGTTACTGAAAACCAGAAGAACTGTGTGGAATTCCAGAGGCACTTTAAGAGATAGACAACTGTGCAGCCTGACTGCAGTTAAAACTCCATGTTAACAAAGGCATGTTAATGTACAGTGGGAGGTAAAACATTCAATATGATCTGAGTTGACGATACACCTTCATGAGCTCTAAGTGAATGGCAATCATTTGGGAGTCAGGCATAGGAGAAAATGAGTCGTTGGCATCTCCATTAACATAATTATTAATTATTTGTGGATTTGGGGGACTAAATTTTAAAATATATTAAAAATTGGATTAAAATAATGCCTGAAAAATTATAGAATGCCATCATCAATCAGATTAGTTTGGTATGTGTTAATGGTTCATAAACCATTTTATTCCCTTGCACACACTTCCTTTCTCATTTCTATAATGTATTCACCTTTTTAACATCTGTTTTAAATTTTGATTGGAAGATCTGCCAGGCAAGAGCTCTGTGTTTCCACAGTATGCAGCCCACAGGAACCTTGTGCAGTCTGAAGGCTTGTGGACACCAACACACTACAAATTAACACATACTACTAGAGACCAGTAGTACGCTTTCATTTTGAACGTTGTGTTTAATTCTGGTCACCTCATTTAAAATAAATAACACAGTGCAAATAGAAAGTGTTCATGGGACATGATTGTGAATGTAACGGGTTTTCATGAAATGACAGCTTTTAGGGATCAGGATTCTTTCCTTTGGAGAGGAAACATGTCAGAGGTAAATAAAATAATACATGCAGAAGCAAGAGCAAATTGTGAACTCTTATTTGTCTCCTCCTGGAAAAAAAAAAAAAAAAATCCTAAAGAAACAGCCAAAAAAATTAGAGGAATATTAACAACCTGGAAATGGAATTTCATCCTTTCCTTGTGTAAAGGAAAGCAGAATAAATCACTGTGGTAGCATACAATTGAGCCCAACAGCTCAAAAAATAACAGGATGGAAGGGGGACATTCGGTTGCCTGAACATGGCACATAGAGACTTTAACATGATCTAAAGTATCCTAAGAGGTCCGTGTGGCAAATATGACGGAAAAGCTGCAGAAGACTTACACTGTTCTGAAAGCAGGTGGAATCCAGTGGGGACACTCAGGTCATCTCCATAGAAAAAAAATCCCTTAAGGACAAAAAATTACATTTTTCAGTGTACAAACTAACAAGTGTCTGATTAAAATCAGAAAAGACAATTACCTTCAAAAAAGGTTATTGTTGCAGATTACACTTAATTGATAAATAATGGCCAGTGCCACAAACAGATCATTCTTGTATTAGCACAGTACTCTCATTTACGATTTCTTGGGGTTTCCCTGAGACCCCTGTATGGGTTGCCCAAAATTGATCTGGCTTTTACTGCTTATCATATCTTATCATACGATTGTACCCAATTTGTTGGGAGAAAATTGGACAGATATTTTTCCAAAAGGGAAGTTAACTTAATGTTACCATCAAGGATCTGGGTACAGATCTCTTTTCAAACCCTACTGGGTAGAGGAAAACTGACTATCCTATATCACTGCCAGGAAATTAGCTTTTAGTTCTTACTACAGCAGAGGCTTAAAAATCGAGAGATATTTCAGTACCAGATAACAAAATGTGTCTCATGGTCTGCCTTGTTATTATTGTTTCTACATAAATATGGATATGATTTGGTGTCATCTGTTTCTTGGAGACTGGCATCTCAGATTCTTAGTACACAGCCCTCTGGTCAGTTGAATATCAGGAGTGATTTTTTTTCCCTACAGACTCTAGACAGCCAGAAGCCTGGTCAGAATATGTCATGATTATCAAGTCACTCTTAATAGGGGGCAAGAGTGGAGGAATACCACTGTAAATCCAGCTTCTTCTCTGGTTGCATAAGCAGCTAGTAAAATGGAAGTCAATTTTATGCCAGAGGATTTTTCCCCTCAATTTGTCATTCACTAATATTGATAATGGCCACTATCTTCTATATTCAATACAATCTATACTTGTGCACTTAAAGTCTTTTTTATTTTTACACCTGAGGTCTATCTTTAACCAAACTTTGCCAGTGGCTTCAAAGGAGATGCAAAATCCTTTCAGAAACAGTCCTGGGAGAGGTCCTTAGGGACTACTCCACCAGAAAGATGAATAAAGTTTTCTGTCTTTTGGGAAGTGTGGCAGCTTTGGGACTTTCATTTAGCATGGTATCAGTCTGTCTTGTCTTGTCTTGATGTGAAATATATTACCATCCTGATTTGTTCTCATACAGTAGCCTCCATTCTTTTGCCATTAGAGGCTGAGCACACTTTTCCAGTGGATGCCAGCAAGCAAGAATCACAGCATGAAATCAGCATGTGGCAAGTTCAAAACAAGCCAAAGATGATAGTTCATACAGTGAGCACACAGGTGTTGGAACTCCTTATCACAGGATGCAGCAAATGCTGAAATGCACAGCAAATCAAAAAGTAATCAAAAAACTCAATGCAAGGAAATTAAAAATAAATAAATAAAGAAAGAAAAAAATCATGGCCCACTAAACAGAGAGTTGTTACCTTTGTCACAGCCCCTGATCTGAGAATGGTTGCAGCCTGGGAGAACATCACTATATTCTTGCCTCAGCTCTGTATTTTAGCACAGGAATCCTCTCTGAATCTCTCAGAAACAAAATGTGGATGGACCTTTGCTCTCTTATTAGGGCTTTATATTTATTTTTAAAACATTTAATTTTCAAAGCTGCGCAGAATTTGAAAAGTAAGCACAAGTTTCAAGCAAACTAATTTAATGTGTATTTTCCAAATAAAAGTTTTTCATAAAACCATTTACCAGATGTGTTCACTATTCCTTTTGTTTCCTTTTTGTGATCAACCTTTATTCTTTTTTCTTCTATCCACATCCTTTTATACTTTGATTTGTAATCGTTCTTTTCCTGAAAGTACTTATTACTCACATTGTAAATCTTTCATTGTTTGTACAAGCCCCGTGTGCAGGCAGGCCTTGAACTCTCTGAAGTCCTGTAGGCATCTCAATTTGCATAGGAAATGATTGATGGTGACAAAATGTGATGTCATATTGGTTTTCTTTTTCAAACTGTGTTCATGCAAAAGCTTTGAGGAAAAATGTTTCAATTTAAACGAAACAAGAAAAAGAGTATTTTAGTAACTATCTCGAAATAGTGTTTCAGTGCTGTTCTTATTTTTTGATAACAGAATTCCTGAATTTAGAGAGATGATAAGCATTGCTTACAAACAGAAAGTGCAGCGAATTTTACCCTGTAAAGTCTTGCAATAGGAGAATCCATCTCAATATCTATAGGAAGAGCAGACATGGTCTTAGAGATACAAATCCTTACTTTAATGAAGACTTTAAAAAACTGGAAAGCTTGATGTTCTCAGTGGTTGGGAACAGCCCTTCAAACAGATGCATTTTTTTATTAAAAACTGCAGAAATTTCTGTAAAATGGTTGTACAAGGTTTAGGCCCCAGGGATGAAAACAATTTCCACCCAGTTTTATGAAACTATGAACTCAAAATCATGATTTTGGAAGTGATTCAAGAAATAAAAAATTTTTTCAAAATCTTGTCATGTTACTTCATAAGTCTGAAGTGAAGCAGTATGTTGAATACTGTGCAGGTCTGTTTCTGTCCTCCATGTTAAAACAATGGAAAATGCACATAGCAAGGTGAAAGAAACATCAAAGTCATTTCACGGTAGATACGACAGAGAAGGGGGAACCTTTAGGTCACCTCCCCGGGGATGGGCCAAGGCTGGGCAGGATGTCAGCCCAGAGGTCAGGATGAGGGTCAGAGCCAGTGACAGTAATCAGGACTTGGTCTCAGAAAGTCCTTGAACCACAGGTTCCTGGAGGTTGACAGATTATTTGGGAGAAAAACCTCTGTAATCTCTTCTTGTTCATATACACTGAGCAGTCAGTATCTGCCATTCTCAAAGACAGGGACAGCCCAGGACAGACACCCTTACATTGTATTCTTATAATGAGAAAAGATGGAGAAGGGATGGAAGTTGAAAGCATGATTCAGTCCCTTGATTTGGAGTAGCATCAGCTGGACTACACATCAGATGTAAAAGATAGAACCATTTAAACAAGGCTTTCTGTTTTCCAGATGGAAAAGCCTGCCTTTATCTGGCACTGGTGCAGTAAAATGTTAATTTTGCATACTTTTAATGCTGAAGTAGTCAGTTGGTTTAACCAGGATGAGGTGATTAACTAGAGTGTGAAAAGGTACAAGAAAGGGAAGAAGAGCTTCTTAAGTTGTATAATGAAGTTATCCATCACGTTGCCACATAGGACAGCTCTTTTACATCTCAGTATAAAAATTGGCTGGCTCTAAAGATATGATTTTACTTGAAGGTAAACAAATTAGTAACTCACCGAGATGACCGTAAGTCCTTCTCACAGAATCACAGAACCACTTTTCTATGGAAAGCATTATTTACCACTAATTTAGTCTATCACAATCTCCTTCTCCTCCTTTCCAAAGTCCATCTGTAAACAACCACTGCTTATTCCTCATGTTAGTTAAATCACAGCTCCATGGTCTGGAGACAGGGAGTACAAATGACTCTAAGGTACCCAGGTCTATCCAGAACAAGTTTAGAACCAGCTTCTTCAAACCAGAATACACAAACCCAACTATCAGGTCTGAGGAAGGAAAGGAGGCAGGAAGGGATGTAGAGTAGGAAACAGGAGGTAATGACAAGAAGATGATGAGCAAGCACTCCCTTTTCCAAAAATTTCTCTTACCTTTCTTATCTCAAAAAAAACCACAAGTCATGGCTTTTCCACAGCAAAAACAGACTACAAAATATTTTTTTTTAAAAAAAGTCCTTCACATTAAGCTAATATAGCAGTAAGCAGCAAGACAACCATATAGAAAGCAAACATCCCCAATATGTAATTAGAAAATGAATTATCTGTAGTATTTCAAACATCTGTTTGAGTATAAGGCCATATTCCTCAAATAGAAGGTGTTATACATATTTTAGCAGGTACCTCTTTAAAGACTTCACAGGAAGTCTCCTTGGGAAAGCAAAAAAATTCACACAAAATATTCTGAAGCAATCATCAAGAAATAAGTCTTGTGCTCCAGAGCTGTTTCCAGAGAAAGTGAATCCAAGGCAATTTCCAAATGTATTCCTCCCAGCTGTTTCATAACCTAAAAGGAAGAAACAGAGAAGGGTGCACTCGGAATCCAACCTGATTCTGACACCTTCAGGCTAAGCCAATGTGTGTTATCTGAGCAAGTATTGCAAATTTCACACAGAAGGGAAATGTCAGCCTTTGTTATTGAGAGTGGCTGGTCTACAGTGCACTGAAACTTTTGTACCTTATGCTGCAAAGCAGCCAAGGCAGAGGCATCACCTCTGTGCTTCCAAGTTGATAATTGCAGTGTCTCACTTGTCTAAAAATGCCACTATCTCAAAATCTGCTTCTTGATACTCTGAGAAGGAACCATAACACATGCTCAACCAGGAAGCACAGATGCTAGGAAACAGTTTCCAGAGAAGTCTTTTCTGATGACAGTAAGAACCTCAGAATTGTGACTGAGCCTTCCAAAGAAAGGAAAATGCTGGCTGACCAGGAAGGAGGTGGTAAACAGGAGAAGGTTAGTTCGATGGTTCTTCAGGATTGTGAGGAATCTACAAACCCTGATGAAAAGGAAGTCTTGATGGCAGAGTCTGGTCTGATTGTCAGAAGAGGCAATATACACTGACAAAATACTCCTTAACTGCACCAGGTGGAATGTATTGTTTCTATCACAATGGAGAGGGCAGGTTTGGGAACAGTTTATGTCACCCAATGAACAGAGAATTAGTGTCAAAAATTCCTTGAATACCCAAAGTCTTATTGAACAGCTTTCTGCTTTTGGTGGTAACAACTCTGGGCAAGATAGCAAGCCATATTACAGTGATGGAACTGAATGTACTCTTGCCCAAAAAGGACCATTTATTTGGCCCAAACCACAACTAGATTCTTAGGAGTCAAATATTCTTGGTGTTGAAATGTTGTAAATGTAGATGTCATCTCATATTACGCATTGTTAATGAGAATTTTGAAGAGTAATTGTTTACATTGAAATTACATTTGCTGTAATGTAATACGTAAACTTGGAACATATCAGAACATACAAGAAGGAAAGTAAAGAAACAGGTAGCCCTGGAAATGAGAATTTCTCTATCTAAAGAAACTGGAATCTGTAGAATGGTATATCTGTGTCTAGGGAAATTCGGGTCTAATGGTCACGAACTATACAACCATATGATCCATAAAAATGCCTGGGTCAGCAGTTGGGAGTAATCCTCTACTCTACACAAATACTGGTTGGAAGAGTACGAGTGCAAGTGGAATTGGTCAGAAGTGTCCTTTACCTAGTCTATTTGCCAGGTTCATATAAGTATATACCATACTACTATGACTGAAAAAAAAAAAAAAAAAAAAAAAAAAACACCCAACAAACAAAGGCAGTAAGCATTCAAGAGATTTTCTTAACCTCCCTTCTAGGAGTTCTCCGTTATCTCTGAAGTGACAAATAGATCTTTGTCTAAAGTATTGGATTCAGATTAACAACAAAGATTTAGAGGATTTAACAACAGAAGCATCAAGTGTTAGAAGAGACAAGAATACAAATTCTGTTCCTTGGTCTTCTAGTTAGGTGTATATCATTAACCTAATTTAATTTGTTCCCATTCCCAGTTGCTACTAGTAAGTTGCCATTAGGCACTTAAATGTGCAAAAGAAGTATTGATTTATTTTTTTTTCTTCTGGCTACTTACCAGGTATTTCCATGTTTTGAAGCATTTTCCACTAAGTAATGTCAGGTTTTAGTAACTGTAAACCTGGTTTGGCTTTTTAGTATTTTGGTTGGTTGTTTTTTTTCAGTTTAGTGTAGACTATATTTTCAAGAAAAGATTATTTTTTTCTGAGAATTTCCTTTAAATATTACTTAATTAAAATTGGTTTTGAATCAGTTACATTCTAAAACTTTCAGATCAGTATTTTCAAAGACAGCCGTGAAAAACAGTCTTTCCCTTACTTATTTATATATATGTATGCATCTGTACATATATTTGGTTCAAAATGTCTCAATTATGTCTGGATTTCAGAAAAGAGAATCTTTCTGCAACATACTTCTCCACTCCACCTTTCTTCCATCCTTGTTTAGGCCCTGTAGATATCTACAGAGTGCTCAGGCCCTCAATATAACTGTTGAAAATCAGTCTGCGTATGTGTGAATTTAAGTGAAAAGTTCCCTGAAGGGACCAGTTCTGTTCTAACTCTCCTCTCAAGGTTTCTGATATCTTAAAAAAAAAAAAAACAACACTGTCAGAATTTCTACTTTGGAATTGAAATCTGAATGTTTTGACTGAGGGACATCATTCACACATGTTCAGTCAGACTTACAGAATACAAGTTCAAGTTTCCATCCTGATCCTTTAGAGCTGAATCTTTCACCACAGAATGCTCTGACTTAAATACACCAGGGAACACACTGCAAGAGATTTTGCTTCTAAATCTACTGTTTTAGCCATGAGACCAAATCTTACTTCACTTTTGTTACTGTTACATCTCTAAATGAAATTTCCTTCCTAAACGTGACTTCATGCATCCCTTTCTGCACATGTTGGCATAAGGAAATTAGTTCCATCCCTTGATACATAAAAGAGTTAAGAGCTTTCTCCAAAAATACCCTAGTCAAAGATATGCTGAGCATCAGCTGTTATTGACCAGAATGGAAGCTGCTGATGCTCAGAAACTCTGAAAAATGTATTTAGGTTCCTAAATATGTATTTTGACTCCTGGTTTGGTTCGACAGCTAAAGAAAGAATTAACACTGACAGATTCCCAATGAGATATTGCTGCCACAAGGACGATTTCCTCTAAACTGGTTAACAGGAGTCCGAATAAATCTGTCTTCAATGAAAGTTTTAAAAACAGGACCATGAGTGGTACAATGGGGTAAATATCCTCAATAATCTTGGCAGTCAAGAAAGGAGAAAGAAAAGCTGAATCTGGAAGAAATATGGGAATGGCTATTCTGAAACAGAACTACAGTCTATCCATCAAGCATCCTATTTCTAATATTGACCAGTACCATCTGCTGCAAAGAAAGACTAAAAAGAGCTCTCTCAACACAGTTCAAATTCAGCAGTTGGCTTATGCCCTAAGACATGATTGTTTATATCTTCAGTAATCTTGGGGGCAGATAAAATGAGAGGTAAGATTCTGGGTATTTTATTTACCCATAGAATTACCCTTCTTTTCTGAAATCCTGCTAAATTAAGCTTCTAAGTATTTAGGTATAAAAGCTGGACGGCTATTTATGTGTTTAAAAGTGTTTGGGGAGAGGCAGTTTTACCACATCATTTTACTCATTTCTTCCACTGCAAACACTGTTTATGAAGTTAAATCCAGTAGAGGAAACAAAATCAAATTGATTACATGCACAGAACCTGTGCCACTTACACAGGTCTATAAAGTAATAACAGAAATATTTCTTCCAAATGAAAGAAAAATATTAGGCTTACACAGGACCTTTGATAGGATTCAGCTGCACTGGGAAATGGTTCTGCAATGCACATGTAAAAGTGGAAGAGAGAAGTTGGGGTTTTTTTTTGTCATCTTCTGGGAAGCTTCTTCCAAGTTCTTTTTCAGCCAAGCTTCTATATTAGGCTGCTTTAAGTTCAGTTCCCCTTAGCATTTACTCTGTAGTATGATTGCGACTTGGGAATGCAGTCATTTGCTTGAAGGTAAGTTCTTTGAACTTGATTTTGAAGATAAATAATAATATTCAACTTTCCAGAGCATTTCAATATAGCTTCCAGATCTGAAGTATTAAAAATTACTATCTTTAGTGGAATTCACTAATTGCATGATTCATATGTAACACAAAATTCTTTCTTTATTTGTATTGTTACAACTAACTTTATTTTTCCTAGTTCTATCTGTAAAATTTTCAGTTGTAAATTGTGCTATTGAACAAATTTACCTTGGCACTTAATAAAAAAAATAACAAAACTACAAAAAAGAAAAGTGGCATTCAAATAGAAAAAGTTTGTATCATTATCCTGTTTTTCAGTGAGTTTCATGTGAATTTTTTAATGTAATTAAGGCAAGACAAGAGCAAAAGGAGAGAAAATAGAGAAAAGAGAAAAAAGAGAAAGAGAGAGAGAAAGAGAAAGAGAGAGAGAGAG